>NC_022012.1:25703727-25710391 GCF_000317375.1 Microtus ochrogaster | reverse complement strand
CTCTTCACTTCCTGCTCGGCTGGCGACTAGACTCCCTTCCTGGTTGTACAGAGGGCTGACGGTGATCTGTAAGTTTTTTCCCCTTTAAATAAATACTACCCTATTAATCATAATTCCAAACTGCTGTGGCATTGTTTGTGACTTACGCCTTCAGAAAAGGTTCCACCAAGATGCAAACTCAGATCACTGAATTCAGAGTCCATATATATATGGAAAGGCATGCCCTTAGTGCTAACAAAGCTTTCCACAAGAACCATAGGCTAAAGAAAACCCCAGTCCCAGGCATGTGAAATCTCCTTCAGGATGGTTGGTCAGGGTAGTCCACATGACTCTCAAAACAACACAGACGATGGATGTTACCCTCAGTTGCCTCACAGAGTTTGAAGCTAAGTCCCCATTGCTGAGGACACTGGATGCTTAGGACACATGATTATTCCAGATGGATCTAACCTGAAAGCCCTCCAGCAGTCTAGCTTCCATGGTACCAGAAAATATCCTTCAAACTGCCAAGAGAGAGAAGCAAGAGTCCTACCCAGCTTCAACACCTATGAACCACCTATGAACCTGTCTTAGTCATTGTTCTATTGCTGTGAAGAGACACCATGACCAAGGCTTGCTTAGAGTTTCAGAGGCTTATCCCATTCTCATCACGCTGGGGAGATGGCGGCATGCATGGTGCTGGAGCAGCAGCTGAGAGCGACATCCTGGTCTGTAGGCAGAGAGAGGAAGCCTAGGCCTGCCTGGCAGGGGATTTTGGAACCTCAAGGTCTACCCTTAGTGACACATTTTCTTGCACAAGGTCACACCTCCTAATCCTTCTAATACCTTCACTCCCTGGTAACTAAGACTTCAAATATATGAGTCTCTGGGGCCATTCTTATTCATACTACAGCAGAACCACTATGACCATCATGGCAAGACATCCATAAAGATGTAGTAAGTGGCACTCACACGCAATAATCAATTAGACCTAAGGCCCACTCAATAGGAGGGAAATCATGCCTATGATTAGAAACCTAGCTAACTTCCCAGGGCTAGTGAGATCTTGGATATTAGAAGAGAATCTACTAATGCCCCTCTGCTAGGCCAACAATATTCTGACTACATTCTAAACCTTGTCCTTATACCCACAGGTAAGCATAGCTATCACCCCTCAAGAAACTTCTCTTATAGGACATTGGTGGCATGTGCCTTTAATCCCAGCACTTGGGAGGCAGAGGCAGGCAGCTATCTATGAGCTGAAGTCCAGCCTGATTTACAAAGCGAGTTCCAGGCCAGTCAGGGCTACACAGAGAAACCCTGACTCGGGGGGATGGAGGGAGTGGGGAATAGAAGCTTCTCCTTACAGTAAGTGGAGACCACTGCAGAAAAATCACAACTAGACACGACACATAGTCAACAGATCATGGAGATCTGAGCCCCGTTGGATACATCTACGTCACAGCCCCTGCATCTGTGGCTCAGGGAACATTGTGGAGGACTGAACAGAAAGACCATAAGAGCCAGAGTAGAGGATGTCTGCTGTGAGGCCATCTTTCCCAGAAATAACTCCATGAACAAGACCTGGGGGGAACAATATCAGTAGATATGCTAATGAGGAGAAGGAAGTCTCCTGGGCTACACCACTGGACAGAGAACTATAGCAACTGATGGCTGCTGAAAGGGGGAAGGAACCCCTCCCGGATGAGCTTCCTAATCAGGTACCCAATGCTAAGTGTTCAGCCCGGAAACCATACACATAAACAACAAGAATGGGCTCAGCATGTCATATTTATATATTTGTGGGTATATTTGCATAGATGTGTAACAATAATAATTGGGGAAGAGGGGAACGAAGATTTGAGAGTGAGGAGGACACAGAAGAACTTGGAGGGGCTAGAGGAAAAAGAAGGAGGAAAATTATGTAATTACATTTTAATTTTAAAAATATCTTTATATACAAAGGATTATAAACTGTACTGATTTTACTTCTGTTGCTGTGATGAACCACTGACCAAAAGTGACTTGAGAGAAAATGGTTTGGTCCATCACTCAGGGAAGCCGAAGCAAGAACTGAAGCGGAGCAGGGGTCTGGAGGCAGCCACTCAAGTTCAGAGGAGCACAGCTTCCTGGCTTGCTCTCAATGGCTTCTCCATTTGCCTTTTATACAGCCCCTGGACCATCTCATCTGCCCAGGGGAGGCATCAACCACAGTGAGCTAGGCCCTCCCACATCCATTATTAACCAAGAAAATGTCCCCTCAGACTACAGGGCAATCTGATGGAGACATTTTCTCAATTGAGGTTCCTTCTTCCCAGATGAACCTAACTTGTGTCAAGTTGACAAAAAAAAAAAAAAAACTAGCCAGCACATACACCATGACCAAGTAGAACATATTTCACTATATATAGGAATGTTTTAATACATAAAAATTGGCTAATGTAATTTAGCACACTAACACGGGACAATGACATGAAACTCAAAAGAAAAAAATCACAGAGTCATTTTGGTTGATGCAGAACAAGTATTTGACAAAACAATGCTCCTGAGAACCGGGCATGGTAGAGCACACCTATAATCCCAGCACTGAGAACCGGGCATGGTAGAGCACACCTGTAATCCCAGCACTGAGAACCGGGCATGGTAGAGCACACCTGTAATCCCAGCACTAAGAGGTGGACAGGAGCATGGGAAGTCAAGGAAGTACCAGTGAGAATTCCAAGACGTGTGTGGTACTCTGAAGAGACCAAATCTAGAGATAGGCATAGAAGGAAAAGAATCAGCCAATCAGCAGGTGGTGGTGGCACAGGCCTTTAATCCCAGTACTCGGGAGGCAGCAGCAGGATCTCTGTGAGTCCAAGGCCAGCCAGGTCTACAGAGTGAGTTACAGGACAGGCACCAAAAAAGCTACATGGAGAAACCCTGTGTCAAAAAAAAAAAATAGGGACTGGAGAGATGGCTCAGAGGTTAAGAGCATTGCCTGCTCTTCCAAAGGTCCTGAGTTCAATTCCCAGAAACCACATAGTGGCTCACAACCATCTGCAATGGGGTCTGGTGCCCTCTTCTGGCCTGCAGGCATACACACAGACAGAATATTGTATATATAATAAATAAATAAATTTTAAAAAAATAGAAGAAAACGAATCTCACTATAAAGACAGAAAAATATATTTAAAGATCATATAACTTCCCAGAGTTACAAAAGATTGTTAATCCAGACACAGGAAATATTTATAGTCAAGACAAGAAAAAGAAATCCTCATCATCATTTTATAATTAAAACAATAAATATACAGAGTAGAGAAAATATCCAGAAACCATCAAGAGAAAAACACCAAGCCGCTTACGAAGGCAGGCCAATCTGAATGACCACAGATTATTCAACTGAAACTTTAAAAACCAGGAGCCCTGGACTGACAGATTTCAATTTTCAAAGAGAACAGCCCTGATTAGGATACTCAGCAAGGCTGAAAGAAAATTTAAAACTTGATGAATGAAAACAGGCTAAAGGAATTTATGGGCACTAAGCCAGCTCTTTAAAAATAGAATTAAAGAATCCTTCAGACTAAAGGAAAGGCAAATCCATCTATGAGGAACAAGGAAAAAATAAGTCATGGTAGAATAATAGTTAAATAATAGAAAAAGAAAGCAAATACTGCAAAAAGAAAAACACAAAATGATAGGAATCAATACACGCCTGTCCTTTGACTAATAACTCTAAGTGTTAATGGCTCAGTTCCCTAATCAAAATACACAGAGTACTATACTGGATCAAAAAGCAAGAATCACCTGTTTGCTGCTTCCAAGAAATGTACCTTACCACCAAAGACTGCCACTGTGTCAGGGTGATAAGTGAAAAGGTGTGTTCCAAATAAATGAGGTCCATCTTGTGATATTTAGCAAAATAGACTTCAAACCAAAACTAGTGGACATTGGTAAAGACCAGTACTTCATACTGATTAAGGAACAATCCATCAAGAAGATATTATGGTTGTAAACATATACGTCCCAAACAGAGGTACACCCAACTCCACGAAGAAAATACTATTAGATGTAAATAGTAATTACATCGGAATACACAGATTGATCCTAGTACAGTAGTAGTGGGTGACATTAATACCCCCCAAATACTTTCATTAATTTACAGGCCTTCCATTAAAAAATCAGTGGAAAATGTATCAATTCAAAGGTCATCACAGATCCAAAGGACTAAAAGGGCATCTACACCACATTCTTTCCAGCAACTGGCTCAGAAATTAAAAGCACTGGCTACTTTTCCAGAGGACCCAAGTTTGATGCCCAATCCCCACATACTGGTGATGAACCCATGGCTGTGGTGACTCATTACCATCTGCACCTCCAGTACAGGGGATCCACTGCTTAATTCAGGCCTCCAGGAGCACCAGGCATGCACGTGGTATACAGACATGCATGCAGGCAGGCAAAACAGTCATACACATAAAATAAATAAAGAATAATTTTTGTAAAAATTCAATCCATTCTAATGCTACAAACTATGTATTCTTCTTAGGAGTTAATGCGTTCCAGCCAGTCATGCAGAGAGCAAGAGCCTTTGGAACACTCAGCCCTGTGTGCAGAAGAGGTGGAGAGGATGTACGAGGCAGAGGTGATGGAGGACACAAAGGAAACAGGTCCCTCTCAATCATCCTGATGAACTCTCATCTGAACTCACAAAGACTGAGGCAGCACACACAAGGCCCTACAGGACTGGCCAGTCAGGTCCTAGAGCTGAGTGAAGAAGCAGATGCATGCCCCTGTCCCTAACCCAGAAGCTGTCTCCAACTGATAACCACTTGCAAATTTAAAAAATAGTTTTCATCAAGGGAGTCTCTCACTGTTGAAACAAACTCCTCCTAAGGGTAGGCTGCACACCCAACAGTAGAGGTGGCCAACAGAAAACAAACTCAGAGGCATCTTTGGAGTTTCCTTGTCTCAGAATATCATGAAAGCATTCCTTTTCTTTTTTCTTGTTTTTATTTCATTTCATTTTATTTTACTTATATATGTTTTCCCTTTTTACCCTGTAGGTCCTTTCCCTATATATTATGGCTTCCAGTTTAGCATTTTATTATGGAATTTATTAGGTGTTCAGATGAGTGGGTCTCTGTGTCTGTTTCCTGTGCCTTTTCTTGGGCTCTTTACTTTTATCTTATTATATTTTACTTTTATATTATTATATTTTAGTTTATTACTGTATTCTAGTGAGAGACAGACAGGGAGTGGGTCCAGATGGGAGGGGAGGTGTAGAGGAACTGGGGGGGGGGAGTAGAGGGAGGGGAACCAATAGGATATACTATGTGAGAAAAAAAAAAGCTATTTTCAATAAAAGGGGAAAAAGAAAAAAGAAAGCAAACTGAGTGAGCCGTGGAAGCCAGCCAGCACGCAGTGTTCCTCCACAGCCTCTGCTTCAGTTCCTGCCTCCAGGTTCCTGTTTTGGTTCCTGCCCTAATTTCCCTTCATAGTAGACGGGTATTGGTTACTGCCAAGATATGAACGCCACTATTGAGCCTTTAGAAGTATTTGCAGGACTGATCATTGCTGTGGTTTGTAGGCAATCTTAGATAAATATATTTCCTTAAGACTTTTCCAAACAAAAATTTTTATGTTAAAAATGAAGCTGCCCAATTATCCAGACATGCTGCTCCTGAGTATAAACCCAAAGACTCTATAGCCCCCTACAAAAATGCTTGCTCCTCCGTGTTTACTGCTGTTCTATTCACAGTAGCTAGGAAATGGAATCACCTGATTAATGGAAAATGGAAATGCGGTACATGTTGACAATGGAATGTTTTCCTGCTAGAAAGAAAAAGCTATGAAATTCGCAGTAAATTGATAGAACTGCAAAGTATTAAACTAAATGAAATAAGCCAAGCCCAGATGGACAAACGCCACATGTTCTCTCTCATATGGCGATCCTTGCTTCGACTTTTTAGATTCCTGTGTTTAATTCGGAGTACCTGTAGAGGTCAGGAAGTTAGAATGGGCCCGTGGGAAGGAGAGGGGATAGCAGAACATATGTGATACAAAAGTAGAATAGGAAAATGCTGGGGGCACAAGTAGGAATGGGTGAAGGGCAGGAAGAGAAGGGGCTAAGAGTGCTTTAACTAGAGCCCAGGGTGTATGTGAAGCCTACTATTTCGTAAGCTCATTTTTAAATATAAATAAATAAAATATAAACATTAAAAGTTTTAAAAGAGCACAGCTACCTTTCATGGTTAGTCAATGTTTCCCCAGAATACATTTAATAAAAATCTCAGTGCCAGGTGTGGGATTCTTCCCTGAGCCACGCCCCCTGCCCCCACAATGAAAACACAGGCTATTGCTGCCTCTCTTGGTTGCCCACCATAAGTACATGGTAAGGCCTTAGTGCTGAAGACACAGCACTTTGGCTGTAGGATACAGAGAAATCAAACTGGAACTGACCTGAAAACTCCCTGTTGGCTATCTTTCATAATACCGGGAGGTATTATATACAGGCTGACAAATTATCAGTGGGATTATTCATATGTGAACACCAAATTCTGGGTAAGCTGTCTCTGTGAATGTAATAATGATATGAAGTTTATAGGGTTAACCCACTGCTTTCTGATTGAATTTGAGTCCTAGGTATGATCAAAATGGCTTTGGAAGCCGGGCGGTGGTGGCGCACGCCTTTAATCCCAGC
>NC_022012.1:25702109-25703627 GCF_000317375.1 Microtus ochrogaster | reverse complement strand
AGGCGGATCTCTGTGAGTTCGAGACCAGCCTGGTCTACAAGAGCTAGTTCCAGGACAGGCTCCAAAACCACAGAGAAACCCTGTCTCGAAAAAGAAAAACAAAAAAACAAGAAAAAATGGCTTTGGGTGAGCACAGACCCTAGGACAATATCTACTACTGCTGCTTTGCTAGATGGACATATTGTCAAACTGCCTTCTGCATATTTATGTTTATATCTGTAGAGTATGCTGCTGCCAACATTGGCTAGAGAAGCTTCTTTTGTGGTGGGCAGCAGTTTTTAAAGACTCATAACTAGTCAAAGTGCTGTAAATAAGAGATTGTTGAGTGCTCATTCCTAAACAACATCCATAGCAATCTCCCAGGACTCAGGGGACACTGGAGAAGTGGGGACAGGAACAGCGTGAGAGCCAGAGGATAGGGAGGAGTTGCTGTACAAAGAGGTCCTCTGTATATGATATGGCGATCACACTCATGAACTCAGAGCAGCTCTGGCTACCTACACAAGACCTGCAGAGAATCAAGCCAACAAGATCAGCCAACATTCCAGCAGACAGTACAAACTGGACTCAGTGAATTACAGAAGAGATTGGGAGGGGGTGGGGGTAGGGAGAACACAAGAAGGTGATAGAGGACTATTGGAGTTGTCGGGGATATCCAGGAGAGGGAAATGAGAGGGAGGATTTAGGGGTGGATGAGATCAAAGTACATTTTATAGGTGTATGAAATTGTTGAAGAATAAATTTGAAAAATATTAAAAAAAAAATAAAGCAATGAAAGATGTAAAGATTGTCCTGGTTACGTTCCTGTTGTCATGACAAAACACTATGACAGAAGAAACGTACAGAAGAGTTTCATTTGGGGCTCAGGGACCCAAGGGATAAGAGTCCATGACCCTCATGGCAGGGAGCATGGCAGAAGGCAGGCAGACATGGAACTGAAGCAATAACAGTGAGCTTACATTACTATTTGAAAGTAGGAGGCAGAGAGAGAGAGAGATAACTGGAATGGCAGGACTTTGAAAACCCTCAAACCCTGTCCCTACTGCTGTGCCTCCTCCTACAGGGCCACACCTCCTAAACTTTCCCTAACTGGTCCACCAGCTGGGGACCAAGCATTCAAATACAGGAGCTTATCAGGGCTATTCCCATTCAAACCACCACAGATAATAAGAATTTGCAACTGATCAAATTAGGAAGAGAAAGGTAAACAGACTAGAAGGAGGAATCTAGCGTGAGTCTTAGATTTTAGGCTGTTGAAAGAGACTTAAAAAGCTGGAGGGTAGTGAACAAGGAATCCAAAGATTGACCTGGTGAAACAGGGTTTGACTTTAGGACTTAGAGACAACCAGTAGAGAATAAAGATCAGAGCTAAAGCCTAAAAGGACAGGAGTGCAAACATATGCTGGGGTTTGTAGCGCTGAAGCTTAGGGAGCACTGCCTACAGAGGAGGTGCCCGGCAAGATGACACTCTTAGGGAGCACTGCCTACAGAGGAGGTGCCCGGCAAGATGACACTCTT
>NC_022012.1:25694120-25701944 GCF_000317375.1 Microtus ochrogaster | reverse complement strand
GCACTGCCTGCAGAGGAGGTGCCCGGCAAGATGACACTCTGAAGGAGCACTAACTACCTGCAGAGGAGGTGCCCGGCAAGATGACACTCTGAAGGTGCCCATCTATAATCTTGTTCGGGGACTGTGCCTCTTCAGTTATATGATACAACTTTGTGTGTTTCTTTATGGTCTCCATTTTCAATGATGTAAGAATTCTTGCTAATGTGGAAACCATCTTCGAATGAATTATTTTTATAGCCTTTAATGCTGTGCTAGTGAATCAGCTCTGTGTAAGGCAAGATGAACTGCTTTCTTTCTTCCTTCCCTTTTTTTCAGTTTTTCAAGACGGTCTCTCTGTGTAGCCCTGGCTGTCCTGCAACTCACTCTATAAACCAGGCTGGCCTTGAACTCAGAGATCTACCTGCCTCTGACTCCCAAGTGCTTGGATTAAAAGCATGGGCCACCCACTGCTTGGCTTGAAAGAAGTTTTTAAAGTCTCACTTACAGTAGCATCATGAGGAATGAATATCTAGAAATACACTTGTGATCTTAGAGTGTAGATCAGTGAGAGAAGGGGAGAGGAGAACAGTTGTGTTAGGGATGTAGCTCAGGAGGTAGATTTCTTCTTACCTAGCATGAACTCTTGGGTTCAATCCTCAGCACTGCATAATCCAGAACACATCTGTAAATCTAGCTGCAGAGGCAGGAGGAGCTCCATCTAGGGAGTTGAAGGTCAAGCCCTGTGGCAGGGGCCTGGGGAGTTCAGAAGAAGGGGGAGATGAGAGAGGTAGATTCTGGGCATATTAACAAAAACTGAAAGCAGAGACTCAAATGTTCGTAGCAGCCTTATCCACAGTAGCCAAAATGTGGAAACAAGCCAAATTTTTACCATGAGATGAATACATGAATTAAATACTTTCTAAATATGCAATAGAATATTACCAAGCAAGAGAAATGAAAATCTGATACATGCTAGAATTTGGATGAAATTTGAAAATACTATAATTTATATTATTGTATTATTTTAAAGTTAATTTTTTGATTTTATTTGTTTTTAACCACTTCATTGAAATGGTTTGATTTCAATGATGTTAGGGGGCAGTCAAAATTATACTTTAAAAAGCGGCTTGTCTTAATATCTGGATGCTACCATGATCCTTTTCTAAGTTCTGATTTTTCACTGTTAAGAAGCATCTCAGGGCTGAAGAGGCGGCTTGACAGGTAAAGTGCTTGCAGTGCAAGAAGGAGGACCTGAGTTCAGATCCCCAGGACGCATGTAAAATGCTGGGCATGAAGGGGGCCCCACACACCCATCATCTTGCTGCAACGAGGGAGGATCCCGAAGGCTTGCTGGTCCATCGTCTAACTGAACAGGTGAACCTGCTCCAGGTTCAGTGAGTGACCTTGTCTCAAATGGAAAGTGATCAGAGACACCCACTACCTCTGCCTACACACACACACACACACACACACACACACACACACACACACACACACACGAAATAAGTATCTCTGGGCTATGGATGCATTTCAATTCATAGAGCAATTTCCTAGCTTGCTCAAAACGCTGTGTTCAACCTCTGAACTACATAAACCAGACATAGAGGATAACCTGTAATCCCTGTTCTTTCAAAGCAGGAGCAGAAGGATCAAAAGTCCAAGGTCCTCTTTGGCGACCTGGCAAAGTTGAAGCCAGCCTGGGCTACGTAAGATTCTATCCAAAAAAAAAAAAAAAAAAAAAAGGAAAAAGAAAGAAATTTTTAAAGCATCTTTGCTAGTCAGTCAGTAGCTATATAATTAAAATGACACACGTTTGCCTCATGACCTTTGCCTATGAAGAAAATAAAATCTCCCTGAGCAGAAAAGCCCCAGAGCAGCCCCTCCCAGACTGATGACTGTGTAGGGTTCCTCCCTTTCCTCTATTTCAAAACCTACCTGTGTGAGCAAACTCCAGGATGAGGTCTGTCTCTTCCCAGTGCTAGTCCCCAAGCTGACAATATAAATGTTTATTATAATGCCTTTTCTGAAAACAGAGCAGCTTTTCGTAGATTCCTCTGCTGCTTCTTACCAGCCTGTGAAAAGAAAACCTTAGTACTAACGTTCTCCTCTTGTCTTTAAGGGGTAAGGGGCAGCACGGGTGCAGGGGGAGGGTGGGTGCAGAATAAGGTCAGTAAGGGCTAAAGAACTAGGTCATAGCATCTTAAACACTACAATGAGAGCCATGCATTTCAAGGGAGGAAGGGAACTCTTCTTGGACTTCTCCCGGAATCTATGCCCACCTGGTAGATTTTTGTCAAATGTGTACAGAGCAGATGATGGATGGATGGACGGACAGACGGACGGATGGATGGATTTCTTTTTCTTTAAAGGCATCCACTCGTGTATGTACCGCCCACCACAGCCTTCTTTGGCAGCAGGTGAGTAGTTCATGGCCAATTGTCCCATGTATGTTGGCTGTGGTTCCCTGACTGGCAAAATTCAGAGCTATACCTTCCCTACTTCCCAGGACAGGAATTGTTTTACATAGTAGGAAGTTTCCATTAAGAAGTCTGCCTGGATGAGCCAGAAGCCTGGGCTTCAGCAGCACACTCTTTAGGGAGTGCCTGTGGCAGGGCAGGGACTGTCTATGAAGCAGGGTCAAGGGGCGCGAAGGAAAACGCAGTGTTGGGCTACCTGCTTGCGGGCTAGCAGGGTAGGGCCATCGGTGGTTGCCAGAGCCTGCAGAGGGCGGGGCCAGGCGGAGCGGGGCGCGGACGCCTGTACCTGCTGGGCACCAGCGGCCGCATTCGTGAAGGGACCTGACAAGTGGACACCTCTGAGGCTCGGAAAAGGTCAGAAGTTCCGCTGGGGCAGGGGCTCGGGGCTGGGAAAAAAGGAGGCACTGCCTGAGGGAGCTCCACCTAGGAAGGGAGGCGCGGATAGGGAAAGGGAATGCCGCCAGGAAGGGGACTGAGCCGGATAAGGGGCACACTGGTTTGGAGGCCCTTCGGGTGGAGGAAGGGTGCTGGAGTGCTGAGGATACCTAGTGCGTCTTAAGCCCTTGGTCGCCTCTTTGGGGCTGGGAGTAATCCTGCTCACCAGTACCTGCCGAAGTTGCTCCCGAGGTCCAGGAATGATTCCGAGCCACAGCGTTACTGAGAGACGCCAAGGTGCGAAGTCCCCGCATCCATTCCGCCTTGGTGAAACAGGGGACTCAATTTAGGTGGTGTGCCTGTTGCGGAGACCAGCTTGGCTTGTGCTCACTTGAACCCCATTTGTCGCGCCTTGTTAGCTAGGGATCCACAAATACAGGAACGAGATACATTCCATAGACCAGGAAGTCTGATAATGAGAGACAGTTGTGACAGCCCCACTAGCCATCGTTTGGCCTTGGCCTCTCAAATCAAAGAGTAAAGCTATAAGATTGGCCCTAGTAAGAAGAACCTGAAAGGGGGCACCTGTCTGAATTGAGAGGGATTGACCTTGGAAACAAGAACCATCCTAAATGGGGGAAAAACAACAACAACAACAACAAAACACGGATTTGTCCTACAGTCAGGGAAAGGTGGGGCTTCGTAAAAATGAAATTTAAAAAAGCTTAAGATCTCAGCAACGGCTGTTTCCGTTCGTTCCGTTCTCTTTGGAACCTCTTCCTCGCTCTCCGTGTCACCCCACCCTGGGTTCCATTGACTTCAGGATTAGCGTAGCCATCAAGCTGGAAGGCAGATGCATTTATCTCATTACACACCCATCTAAATAGATACCACGGTTTATTGCTCACAAGCAACCTGTGCTTTTGTTTTTGTCAATATGTACTTTCTACTCAGTAGAGGCTGGATTTTGAACCCCAAGAAGCAGCTCTTTATGGGTTTGTTGACTCAATGTGATCACCTGATGTTCTGTAGTTTCTGGAGAAGACATGGGAAAGATATTCCTTTGAATATGAGGTTCCTGTTATAAGCAGCAAGCAAGGCTGTATCTGGTTGCACATATTTGTCACAGTGTAATAGAGACCTACCATTCTTCCTTCTTTCCAAAGGCTTTGACTTGCTCTGAGTAAGGAAAGTGGAACCCGTACCAGTGCTGTATTTCCTCTTGCATTCTGCAGTCTCCTCCCCTGTCTTTCCGGTGGATGCCACCTGTGATGGCCACGGTGAAGCTGTTGAGCATCACTTTATCTGAGGTCTCCCCTGAAAAGCTTTGGGTTATAGCTATGACTTAATCTTGGGCCTTAAAGAGCTATGATGCAAAAATGGCACTTTGAGGTGAGCCCTGTAGCAGAGATTAAGAAAAGGACTTCTCATTCTTCCCATTGCTTCAGGATGGCATCAGATGCATGCTCAATTATTCAAAATATATTGGTGTAAGGCATAATCAAAGGACAACCAAAGGTCATCATGCTTTTCCTGGTTGGACACAGTAGGTAAGGACAGCATCATCACATGTACAGCCACCTTCATACCTGAAGTTCCTGAGACGGCAAACCTTTTTAGTTATAGGGAAACTAAAGTCACTGGTATGTTAAAAAAATAAATAAATAGCTATATAAAAATATTTCTTTTCTGTATGTTTCTACAGATGATCATAAGACAAACAATAAATTGTTTACAATAGTAGAGCATACTGAAGGTGAGGAACCAGCGGCCACACACAAGTGCTGTGATTCCCTTGAATTTCCTGTGGCTCGCTCTTCACTTGAACTCCGAACTCCCACCCCTTTAACCAGCCAGCTCTCTCTCCCCCAAACCTTCTCTAGAATTGGAAACAGGCAACATAGATTAAAGCATAACTGTATGGGTTTCTTCTACTGACCTCCTTTAGAAGTAGATGAGCACAGGGACATACTCGGAGGTCAGAAGGAAATTGAAAAGGGTTCACCAGCCGCCTGTATGTGGTGCATAGTAATGCCCACACACGGCAAGCCACGGTGTTGCCCTGCCAAGGATTGGGTTTTCATAAAGCATCATCAGTATCTTGTGGGTAGGACAGCAGAATGGGGATTTGTAGAGCACAGAGTGATTTGTGCACTGGGATATAAGGGTAGGGTTCCTATTCCACATGCAAAACTGAAAGCACATCATTCTGTGCCTGGCCAGGGCTGTCCACTTATGAAATAGTAGCGTTGGAACTCCCACCTGAATGTTCTCTAGAATACTCCAGTCCATACTAGATAATTTTTATTGCTATTTTTTCCAATTTTGTGATGGAAGATTATAAATTTTTTCCTACTAAATACTTACACATTTGTTTTTATGTATTATTTATTCTTTGATAATTTTGTAGATGTTTCCAATGTATTTTGGCAATATCCAACCCACAAATTCTTCCCACCAACTCATTCTGGACCCTAACATACACACACACACACACACACACACACACACACACACATACACACATACACATACATACATACTTCTCTCTCAACCTTCTCTCATCTTTTTTTTTTAAAGTCACTACATCAAACTAGTACGACAACTTCTCCCATGGGTGTGGAGCCTTCTAGAGTATGACCAACTTACCAGGAGCCACACCCCTGAAGAAAAAAATGACTGTCCCTCCCGAGTGTAGCCCAGTGGTCACTGCTATAGTTCCTCAGCTAAGGAGGGTACCTCAAGTGCCCCTCTACTATCCATGCTGGAATGTTGTCTTGATCTTGTACAGGTCTTCAGGTCTTACACACATAACCACAATCACTGTGAGTTTGTGAGAAGCGTCCATTAAGAAAATCAAAAAACAAACAACAACAAAAACAGATCTCAGCAATTCTCCCTCACCTTGGACCTTGGGCTCTTCCAAACTTTCTACCATTTCTTCTGTAGGTTCCCTGTACCTTGGGTAGGGAGAGAGGTGACATAGACATGTAACCAGTTCTTTTATGTCTCGCCAGTCAGCTCCCGAATAATGACGTGGAGACTTCTTAGTAACTATGAAAGCCCAGCCTATAGCTTAGGCTTGTTCCTAACTAGCTCTTACAGCTTAAGTTAATCTATCTACATTCTATTACGTGGTGTTACCTCTTTTGCATCTTGCATCTCCTGCTTCCTCTCCTCTTTCTTTCTCTCCCCAGAAATCCCACCTATACTTCCTGTCTAGCTATTGGCCATTTAACTTTCTATTACACCAACAGCAATATACCTTCACATGGTGTACAAATACCTCACAGCATAAGCACTCATTTAATGCTGAATACTCCAATGGTTACTTATTCTTTGCATGTTGGCCAATTGCATGTCTCTTCATTAGCCACCACCCATTGCAAAAAAAAAAAAAGGGGTCTCAGATGAGGACTAAGAGCTGCCTTAATTTATTTTTTCAAAATAAAATTATTTTGAAAGCAATTTGATACTATATTTTGCATGATAATAGTAGTAGGCTCTCCCCCAGGGCTTATGACCTCTCCAGCCACAGATTCCTGGCCAGGTTTATACAAGAATGAGCTCCCTCCATTGGAGTGGGACTTGTATCCAATAAAAAGTCACCAATTATTCCCATAACATTCATGCCACTATAGCAACACCCATAATATCTTTCCAGGCCAGTCATTAATGTAGTTCTCAAGAATTCACAGCTGGATAAAACTATTGATGACTTTTTTCCCTTGGTAGCATACAAAGAATTTTTTAGCACTACAAAAGCTAGTCAGCAGGGAGGAAGTGCCCAGTTCAATACTGGATTGACTGTCTCATGACCAAAATATGTAGTGTCTTCACCAAGAGAGTCTTACCATCATGTTCTGGTGGGTAATCAAGAGTAATGGTAATAACTTGTATTGTTTTAGGGTTTGCTGAGCTGCCTCTCACCAACAACACAAAGGGGAGTATCCCATATCAGGCACTGGGATTTTTGTTTAATAACATAGCTTCTGGAAAGAGAATTATCCCTCCATCTAGGGTACTTCTATTCAAACTTTTTAAATCATATTTTTCAGTGAGCTTATAAAATTGATTTCTATATGGCTTTTTCAAATCTCCTAAGTGTTAGTTATCCCTCCTGCAACCCTTCCCTTTGCAATCCCACCCGTCTTTACCTAACACCTGCCATTGTTGCCCTTTCTCCTTTATATGCCCTGTGTTCTACTATCCCCCTTCCCTTAAGATCTTCCTAAACCCCTGTGCAATTGCTCATTTCTATTTCCCTGGCTTGTACAGGTACCCTAAGTTACACCCAAATCTAAGTTCAAGCTGGATCTACCTATGAGACAGAGCATGTGGCATTTGTCCTTCTGGGCCTGAATTGCCTTACATAACCGAATATTTTCCAGTTTTAATACAATTCCTGCATATTTTATAATTTCATTTTTTCTTTACAGATGGATAAAATTCCATTGTATTGATTCCATTTCTTAGCTTGTGTAATTAGAACAGCAATGAGCATGAACAGGCAAGTAAGCCTGTGATGGTTTAGAGAGCTTTGGGTATATGCCTCAGAGGGCATAGCTGTATCATATGATACATCTGCCTCTAGCTCTTTGAGGAGTCTGAACACTGACTTCCAAAGTGGCTGCACCTATTTATAGACCGCCAGCCGTGGATAAACATTCTCCTTCCCAACGTCCTGGCTGTCAATTATTGGTTTTGGTTTTCTTGATCTTAGCCATTCTGAATACAGTAAGGGGAAATCTCAGTGTAGTTTTATTTTTTTTTTGCTTTGATTATTTATTTGTTTCTCTAGGATAAATTTAAAGAGGTAGAATTTCAGCATCAAAACATTGAGAACAAGTTTATAGATGGTAATGAGTATTTTTAAATTATGCCCCTGGATTTTTTTTTTAAAATAGAAAACACATTTTTTTTATTGAGAAAAGGAAAAAAAAAAACAAGTTTCCGCCTCCTCCCAGCCTCCCACCTCCCTCCCCCTCCTCCC
>NC_022012.1:25692117-25692635 GCF_000317375.1 Microtus ochrogaster | reverse complement strand
TTTAAAGTCTAGTTTCCTGAGTTCTCTATATATTTTGGAGATCAGACCTTTGTCGGTTGCGGGGTTGGTGAAGATCTTCTCCCAGTCAGTAGGTTTTAATTTTTATTTCTCTGATTGCTGGGGACGATGAGCGCTTTTTAAAAAGTTTATTAGTCATATTTATTCTTTTGAGAACTGTGTTCAGTTCCAGAGTCCACTTTCTTAAATTGCACTGTTTACTTTCTTTGTATTTAGTTATTTTTATATTCTACATACTAATCCTCTGTCAGATGTATAGCTGGCAAAAAAAAAAATCCCCATTCTGGAGGCTACCTCTTTAGTTGATTAACGGTTGACTCCAGAGTACAGCAACTTTTTAATTTCATGATATTCCATTTGTTATTTTGGTCTGACTTATTGCAAAATCAGGTCCTATTCAGAAAGGCCTTGTCTGAGTCTATATCTTGAAGTGGACTCTTCTTCTTCGTTTCTTCTTCTCCTCCTCCCTCCTCCTCCCCCTCCTCCTCATCCTCCTCCTC
>NC_022012.1:25688258-25691319 GCF_000317375.1 Microtus ochrogaster | reverse complement strand
CTTTTCTCAATAAAAATAAAAAAAAAATGCCCTCTTTGGGGACTCTGCAGGCAATGCACAGATGTGATGCACACACATACATTCAGGCAAAACACTAATGCATGAAAAATAGAATAATCTTTTACCAAAAATTTAAAGAATGAACTTTTATTCTTCTCCAGGAAGATATCCAGTTTTCATTCTTTTACAGGTAAATATCTAGCTTTCCCAGCACCATATTTTGAGATGCTCTCTTTTCTTCAATGTGTATTTTAGTTATCTTTGTCAAGAATTAGGTTGCTAAATGTCTTTAGACTACTGTCTGAGTCTTTAGTCTGCTCCTTTGACCAGTGTGTCTACATTGGGGCAGTGTCGTGCTCTCTTTGTCGCTGTGGCACTGTAGTGGGCCTTGACATCCGGAGTCTGACACCTCCAGCAGTATTTATTGTTTGGGAACATTTGACTCTCTGGCATCATTTCTACTCTCATATAAATTTTAGGATTTTTTTTCTGTGAAAAATTGAATTGTAATTCTGATGCAAATTACATTGAACATTTGGGTTGACTTTGATACAGTGACCTTTTCACAATATTAATCCTACTGATCCATAATCATAGGTGGTCTTTCCATCTTATGATTTCTTCCTCAGTTTCTTTAATGTTTCAAAATTTTCATTTATAAGCCAGACTGTGGTGGCACACACCTTTACTCCCAGCACTCAGGAGGCAGAGGCAGGCAGATCTCTGTGAGTTTGAGGCCAGTCTGGTCTACAAAGTTCCAGGAAATCCAGGACTATTACACAGAGAAACCCTGTCTCAAAAAATCCCCCAGAACAATTTTTTTTTTTCATTTATAAGTAATTCACCTCCTTATTTAGATTTGTTCTAAGAAGTTTTCTTTTTAAGCTATGGTAAATGGGGTTGTTTCCTTGATTTATTTCCTGGTGTGTGTTTGTCCTTGTAGGTAAGAAGGGCATAGACTTGGATTATGTTAGTTATGCTGAAACCATTCATCAGCTCTGGGAGTTTTCTGTTGGAGTTTTGAGCATCATTCATGGATAGAATCACATAATCATCCAATAGGACTGTTTCCTTTCCTGTGTGTATCTCTTTTTCTTACTCCTCTGGTCTAACAACTCCAGCTAAGATTTCAAGCACTGTATTGAACCGAAAAGGAAAGAGCAAGCTGCCTTGTCCTGTCCTCAGTCTCAGTGAGAATACCCTTCAGTTTTTCCCTATTTAACAAGATGGTGGCTATATACATGTTTGTTGTACATGACCTTTATTGTGTTGAGATATGTTCCCTCCACCACTAGTCTTTCAAGGGTTTTTCTCCCAAGATTATGTTGAGTTTTGTCGAAAGTCTTTTCTGAATATATTGAGATGATCATGTGATTTCTGTTTTTAGTCCACTTATGTGATAGATTGCATTCATTAATAGGTTATATTTATTGATCCCTAAATCCCTAGAATAAAATCAAGTTGATTATGAGGAACAACCTTTTTGATTGTTTCTTGAACTCAGTTTGCAAATGTTACATTGAAAATTTTTGTGTCTGTGTTCATCAAGGGAACTGGCCAATAATTTTTGGTATCAGGGCAATAATGACTTTTTTTAAAGGCAGTGTTTGAACAGTAGAGGGAAGCGCACAAAGGCCATTGCTTGATAAGCAGAAGCTGTGGGGGTGCTAGGACTGAATGGAGATACAAGATAATGAAACCTCCTGCCTGGGTATTATTTTTCAGTCTTTCTGTTCCAGGCTAAACTCATTGATTTTAACTAGTTCTGACTTTCAGGGATTCTCAGTTCCTCTGCTGTGCAGTTTTCTGTGAGTTGGGACCAGCCAAGGCACTGTTTGCTCAGGTGTGGTTACTGCAACCCCACCCTGTTGGCATGGGCAGCAGCTAGTGGAGGCACTGTTTAAAGGTTGTCTGTACTTCCCACGGTTTCGGTCCTCATAGATGGTGGTCCCAGTGGCGGTTGCTGGGGACCCCGAAGATAAAAATCTAGATTTTGTGGATTTCCTGAGAGAAGAATGACAGCCTGGTTTGCAACCAACTTCAGAGTCCCCATTCTTCAGCTGCAGTGGCCCCTGAGTTAGTTGCTGTCTCGGCAGGCCCATCGGTGGTAGAGAACTCACTCTGTAGACTAGACGGCTTCAAACCCAAAAATCCCCCTACCTCTGCCTCCCGAGTTCTGGGATTAAAGGTGTTCAAAGACAGGGTCTCACTATGTACCCCAGGGTAAAGCTTTCAAATCCCCTGCCTCAGTCTTCCAATTGGACAAATTATCATTTTGAAATTCTTATTGAAATTATATCATACAAAAATATGAAAGTATACAATGTATCATAAAATCAGTTGTTCGAAGTAATGTTAATACAAACTGTTTGATGGACACTGAGCACTTAGTCTTGATTCTTAGAACTCTTAGGAGATAATTTAGAGATACTTTGTTCAGCCCATTTTATTCCCAGCTTTGCTGTTGTAGGGAGAGTGATTTAGAGCCGCATAGAGTCTTAGAGATTATCAAATCCAATCTTCTCAAAGATGAAAACTAGGTTCAAGGAAAATCAAACAAATTCCTCAAGTTGCATTCTCAAATTTACTTCATTAAATTAAAGAATACCAACCAAGATGGAGTCCTCTGATGTTTACACAATTGCTCCTTTTGGCATGTGATCCCTGGATAATTTCCTACATACATAAATCACATGACTTCTTCTGATTCATTGTATTGGTCTGAGGTCTGCAATACCAAGCAATATCCTTCCTGAATTCTGGACTAAAATATAGATGTTCCTTGATTTATGGTTTTGTTATATGTCCTGAAAAACACATTGTAAATGGAAAATGTCATAAGTCAAAAATACATCTACTGCACTGTTCCACGACCATCTACCTTAGTGGCACAGAATGCTGTGGAGTGTAGGTTGTCTGCCCTTGTGATTTCATAGCTGCCTGGGAGCTGTCATTTACTGCTGCTGGCCAGCATTAGAAGAGAAGATCAAGTTTCAAACATATAGTTAACTCAGAAACTAGAGTGAGATGAAGAAGAAGGAGGAGGAGGAGGAGGAAGAGG
>NC_022012.1:25685386-25688158 GCF_000317375.1 Microtus ochrogaster | reverse complement strand
GAAGAAGGAAGGAAGGAAGGAAGGAAGGAAGGAAGGAAGGAAGGAAGGAAGGAAGGAAGGAAGGAAGGAAGGAAAAACTCAACCCTTTGTTACTCATCAGCTGCCAGGTCCTTTTGCCGTAATTGGATAAGAGTTGTGGGTTTGCAATGGGAAGCATTTCCGGTGATGGCAGACCCTGAGTCTTCAGCACTCAAGACCTGTGGGCCGGACTGGTGGCCGAGAGACTTACAGTTCCAAACCCTGAGGGCTAGGCACATATGCACTGGACCTTTGATGCCGGAGACTTATGTTCTAGGAACTCAGGTTGGAGGTTTGCTATTTGAGTCTTTAACTACCAATAACCTCAGGACTTGACAGATACTGCCCTCTTGTTTTCAGTGGCGGTGGCCCAGCATCCGTGAGCAGCAGCAGATAGTACCTTCTAGTATTACAGCTCTGATACAGGCTGCAAGGAATGGGACCCTCGGCTCTCCAGTGACACATTACAGCTCTCAGGCTCCCCAATCCTGGGCAGCTGCTAGCTCTATAGCTCTTGGTCCAGATGTGTAAAATTCTGGGGTTTAGCAGTTCTCTGAAATGTTTGCCATGACTGGGGCTCACAGTTTTCTTTCTTTGGTTCATCACGTCTACTTCCCATCATTTCTGCTCCATCCATTGTCTGGAATTCTTCCGTGACTCTCCTGGCCTTGCTATTGCTGTGACTACTGCTGTAGCCTTCAAAACTGCCACCTGTCAACTCTGCTGTGTTTCTCATCCCCACCCTTAGTGTCGCCACCTCAGCCTGCTCTGCTGATAAGAATAAACTACGACCAAGAAAAGATCACCAGAAAGAAACCTTCTACTGAGGACAATGCTGCAATATCTCAACTGTATGAGTGTGCCAGTGTGTGCAGGCAACAGCTTGTATGGAGGTCAGGGACAGGGAACAATGCTCCAGAGTCAGCTCCCTCCTGAAATCTGCGAGCTCCACGGTCCCGCTTCTACACACTGGGTCATCTCACCAGTCCCGTGTTCATTTTCAATGGACATTTTCTCTTGCTTTGGGTTCTGCTATTTATAATTTATTGAAGTGACCTTGGTAAAGAATGGCACGTCGCCACACTAGTGTTGCTTACCTGTAATCCTAAAACTCAGGAGGCTGAGGCAGGAGGATCGTGAGTTTAGCCAGCCGAGAATACATAGTGAGTTTCAGGACAGCCTGAGCAACATAGAAAGAAAAAGAAGACAAAAGAAAAAAGGAGGAAAAAATAAATAAATAAAAGCTGGGTGATGGTGGTGCACGCCTTTAATCCCAGCACTCGGGAGGCAGAGGCAGGCAGATCTCTGTGAGTTCGAGACCAGCCTGGTCTACAGAGCTAGTTCCAGGACAGGCTCCAAAGCCACAGAGAAACCCTGTCTCGAAAAACCAAAAGAAAAAAAGAAAAAAGGAGGAAGAAAGAAGGAAGGGATAAAATAGGAAGAAAAGGAAAAGGCAAGCATCGTGGTCTATGAACTCAGCTTGCACAATGGTGGCCTTCTTTGTGTGGTAATTAATTAGGTAGAGCGTGTTTTTTGTTGGTTTATCATTAAATGTATAATTAGTTTCTCAGAAATAGTTCTACTCCAGTTTATTTCTCTTCAAATATATTTTACACTTGTGTGTGCGTGTCCATTTGAGTGCATGAACTTGCCACGCTGCACACATGAACGTCAGAGGACAACTTGCAGGGGTCAGTTGTCTCTTTTCACCATGTGAGTTCAGGGTTTTGGGGTGGTTCTGTGTGTCAACTTAGCACAAAAAAGAGTCATCAGAGGAAGGAACCTGAGCTGAGAAGATGCCTCCTTGAGGTCCAGCTGTAAGGCATTTTTTTCATTTAGTGACCAATGAGGGAGGGCGGTATAGAAGGAGACTGCTTGTTCATTTCCCAGCCGTTCAGACCTGGATGATCACATAGAAACTGTATTAATTATAACACTGCTTGGCCAATGACTCAGGCACGTTTCTGGCTAGCTCTTATATCTTAAATTAACCCATTTCTATTATCTTATATTTTACCGAGGCTTGTGGTTTGTTACCTCTTGCTTCTTGGACAGCTGCACAGCATCTGACTCCTTCAACGGCTCCATGGCATCTCTCTGACTCTACCTACTTTCTATATCTCTTTTCGGATTTCCCACCTGGCTTTGCTCTGCTAAGCCAGTGGCTGAAACAGCTTCTTATAAAACATATACACAGCATACAGAGGGGGATTCCACATCAGGGTGGTGCTGTTCCTGGGCTGTTGGTCCTGGGTTCTATAAGAAGGTAAGCTGAGCAAGCCAAGAGAAGCAAGCCAGAAAGCAGCACTCCTTCATGGTCTCTGCATCAGCTCCTGCCTCTGGGATCCTGCCCTGTTTTGAGTTTCTGTCTTACCTTCCTTATTATTGCAGTAATAAACAGCAATGCTGAAGTATGAGCTAAATATAGCCTTTCCTCCACAACTTGCTTTTTGGTCATGATGTTTATTCACTGTAGCTGTAGAAGTCCTAACTAAGACGAGTTTGGTACCAGGAGTGGGGTATTACTATGGCAGACCTGACCACGTTTTGGGGAAGAATAGAGAAGGACTTTGGAACTTTGAGCTAAGAACGCCATTGAGCATTGGGACCTCAGTGGGATGTCTTTTGGGAACCTGGAAGATAAGAATGTTAAGAGCAGCGCAGAAAATAGAGGCCTGAGCCTGGCGGTGGTGGTGCACGCCTTTAATCCCAGCACTCGGGAGGCAGAGGCAGGCGGATCTCTGTGAGTTCGAG
>NC_022012.1:25684177-25685286 GCF_000317375.1 Microtus ochrogaster | reverse complement strand
AGAGCTAGTTCCAGGACAGGCTCCAAAGCCGCAGAGAAACCCTGTCTCGAAAAACCAAAAAAAAAAAAAAAAGAAAGAAAAGAAAATAGAGGCCTGGCTTGCAAAGTTTCAGAAGGAAGTCTAAAAACTCTATTAGGGCCATTTCTTATTTTGAATTAAGATCCTGTGGTTCTGGTTAGCTGGGGTTGAAGAATCAGCTGTGGTTAACAAGATACCTGAATTATTGAAGTGAAACCTTTACATTACTGGACAATTGATTCTGGTTAGGTGGAGCTAAGAAATTAATGATGATTAAGAAGAGACAATATTACTGAGGTGAAATCTTCCAGAAAGTGTTGCCTGAGAGTGCAGAGAAGTTTTGTTCCAGAGGTGTCCAAGGTTGTACCCCATGCTGCAT
Organism: Microtus ochrogaster; assembly: GCF_000317375.1. Taxonomy (NCBI): domain Eukaryota; kingdom Metazoa; phylum Chordata; class Mammalia; order Rodentia; family Cricetidae; genus Microtus; species Microtus ochrogaster. The sequence continues at coordinate 25,684,889 of NC_022012.1, read as the reverse complement.
CCAGACTTGGTAATATGTATTCTGCTTTCCAGTTTGTACATCATGCATTTTGTTAGTCAAGGCAGGGGCAGTTCTTTGCCCAAAGACCCGTTTTTCCAAGAAGAAAACAAACTCCAAGTGGAACTCTTGGGAATAGGTCGGTGCTGCCAGGAACAATCGTCAATAGAATCCTAAGTTACTTAAATGCCATATTTTTTAATTTGAAGTTCTTTGAAGTGCTTGAAGATTACCTGTCTATGCAGAATATAATCTCTATGCATCTAAAGAACTTGATATAGTCTAACTATGACAAACATGGATGACTATCTACCTGTAATTCTTAATATCTTTATAGCTTTAAAGACTTAGGCTTCATATTTAAAAATCAGCAGTCTTTAAACAAATGTGCAGCAAATGAGGACAATGACCTCAAAATGTAAACAATATATATACATATATATATGTATCTTGATCAGAGGTAGAAATGTATAGTGCAATATGATAAATATATTCTAAAAATGCATCAATATACAAAATATCTTAAGCAGAGGTAGAAATATACATGCGTATAATATGACAAAATAACTTTGCATAGGTGCACAAATATTGTAAACAGAAATGGGAGCATATTAAATATAACAAATATAATTTGATTTTTTTACCAATATATAAGAATCTATACCAATGTAAATTGTCTAAAAAGAATAGCTCAAGGCCGGGCGGTGGTGGCGCA
>NC_022012.1:25682835-25683972 GCF_000317375.1 Microtus ochrogaster | reverse complement strand
TAGTTCCAGGACAGGCTCCAAAACCACAGAGAAACCCTGTCTCGAAAAACAAAAAAACAACAAAAAAAAAAGAATAGCTCACAAGTAATACGCTAATCTATTATCCCATCCCATCAATTTTCTTTTTTTTTTTCAAAAGATATCCCTGAGCCTACTTCATTTCCATTCTATACCATTTTCTATACCATTATAGCAACGCTAATAAATGTCCCTAAGCCTGAGGACAAACTTGGTTTGGAGAGGGGACATGGGTTTTTAGCTATCATTTCAGCTATTGTGGGGGATGTTATTTCTATGGGATCCTGTAAAATCTAAAATGATGTGGGAGGAGGGAAGGGAGTGGGAACTTGGATTGGTATGTATAATAAAAAAAAAAGATAGTTTGTTTTCTTTTTTAAAATAAATAAATAAATAAAATGATGGTTAAGTTTCAAGATTACTGTCTGGTACAACGGCAGAAAGTCTCTGAGTAGTCAGTAGTGTCGTCTTTCTGAAGCTCTTATTTGGAGTTCTGGCCAGAACATTGTAAGAAGGTGCAGCATCTCAGCTAGCCGAGTTAGAATCATCTTGAGCAGTTTGTAACCCAAAACCGATCTTTTTTTTTTCTTGTTGCTCTTTTTTTTTTTTTTTTTTTTGAGCTCTACATTTTTCTCTGCTCCCCTCCTTGGCTCTCCCCTCCCCTTCAACCCTCTCCCAAGGTCTCCATGATCCCAATTTACTCAGGAGATCTTGTCTTTTTCTACTTCCCATGCAGATTAGATCTATGTATGTCTGTATGTCTCTCTTAGGGTCCTCATTGTTGTCTAGGTTCTCTAGGATTGTGATTTGTGGGCTGGTTTTCTTTGCTTTATGTTTAAAAACCACTTATGAGTGAGTACATGTAATAATTGTCTTTCTGTATTTGGGTTACCTCATTCAATATGATGTTTTCTAGCTCCATCCATTTTCCTGCAAAATTCAAGATGTCATTATTTTGTCTGTTCTGTAGTACTCCATTGTGCAAATATACATTTTCCTTATCCATTCTTCGATCGAGGGGCATTTAGGTTGTTTCCAGGTTCTGGTTATGAAAAACAAAGCTGCTATGAACATAGTTGAGTACATGTCCTTGTGACACGATTGAGCATCCTTTGGATA
>NC_022012.1:25681401-25682620 GCF_000317375.1 Microtus ochrogaster | reverse complement strand
CTCGAACTCACAGAGATCCGCCTGCCTCTGCCTCCCGAGTGCTGGGACTAAAGACATGTGCCACCACCGCCCGGCATTGGCTTGTAAATCTTAAGCGAGAATACTCAGTATTTCACACCAATTTCAGCAACACAAGAGACAGGTATTATAGGTCACAATGGAGGGTATCCATAGCTTTCCTTCTCCTGGGGAAACTAGAAGTTCCCACAACAGTGGCGGCTCATGCCTGTGCTCTCAGCTACTTGGGAGGCTACGGCAAGAGGTTTTGCAAGTTCAAAGTCAGCCTTTGAAACTTAGCAAGGCCACCTGTCTCAAAGTTTGTAAAAAGGGTCTAGAGCAATAGCTCAGTAGTGGAATACTTTCTTCTCATTCCCTAGGTTCAATGCTCAATGCCACAAATAATACTTAGTAGCTTTTTTAAAAAAATTGTATAGTTCTGTCAGTAGTAGGATTATTGCTGTGTCAAATACCTGACATAATCCTCTTATAAAGAAGTTTCTTTAGGCTCACCACGAGCCAAAACCACTGTGGTCTATGACCAGTTGTCCTGTGACTTTGGACCTGTGGTGGCTCATCATAAATAGAAGGTGTGACAGATAAAAACAGCTGACCTCATGCTGGGATGGGACAGAAAAGAAGGAGCCAGGGTGCCTATCTTCGTGGAAAGTCATCCCAATACCACTACACTGTGAACTTAGCCTTTAATACACTGACCTTTGGAGACACTGTAAGTTCTAACGATAGCAGATCCAGGCAGACATATAGCTGTTCAGCAGGTGGATTCTGTTCTTGACTCAGTTCCTACTTTAAAGTTGCTGATAATGCTTCTGTGTTTCTTCTTTCCTATTGAAAAATGTGAATCATATTTAAAAACAAGATTTCAAAGCAGTGAAACCTCTTTAAACACACAAAAAATTGACTACTTTAGGATAAACACTTGTAAACCCTGGATGAACTCGCCAGTTTTGTTATTTATATGCTAATTTCTTTATATGTGTGTAACAATAATAATTAAAGAGAAAGAAGCCATGCATGTCAGAGGGAGTGGAGGTAATGTGGGAGGATATGGAGGGACAGAAGAAGAAAATGATGTGTGTATAGTACACATGTGTTAAATTAAAAATGAGCCAGGCGATGGTGGCGCACACCTTTAATCCCAGCACTCGGGAGGCAGAGGCAGGCAGATCTCTGTGAGTTCGAGACCAGCCTGGTCTACAGA
>NC_022012.1:25676934-25681301 GCF_000317375.1 Microtus ochrogaster | reverse complement strand
GCACTCGGGAGGCAGAGGCAGGCAGATCTCTGTGAGTTCGAGACCAGCCTGGTCTACAGAGCTAGTTCCAGGACAGGCTCCAAAGCCACAGAGAACCCCTGTCTCGAAAAACCAAAAAAAAAAATTAAAAATGAATAAATAAAGTATTGTTACCCACATATAATGGAATAAGTGAATAATTAGTGGGTACTAAGTTCTAATTCTGAATAAATTAGGACCTTTAGAGATATTACATATCATGCCAGAGGAAGATGAAAAGATATTTTAAATGGAAAGACATGGTTTGAGGTGGGGTATTTAGCCCGTTCTGGAAGCTTCCAGAAGACTTTGTAGAGACAAGGACTGAGTATTGACAACTGAGCTCCTGTGAGTCAGGTGGAAGAGCATATTAGGTGGTCGGTCGGAACAGTGAAAGCAAAGGTATCTGTAAGGTTCATGGTAGAGCGAACAGGTCAGTGAGTGGGAAGGAACTACATCATGTATGCATGCAGTATAAATTGATGTGGACCACCTCACACGGTAGGCAGTTTGTGAAATGCTTTACACGTGATTGTAGTATAGTCAGGTTTAACACAGATGATGGCTAGACAGAAGGAAGTTTGATGGGGAGCAGGACCTGAGCGCTGTAAGTAGCCAAGACAAGAAAAACACAAACAAACCGAGGAATAAAATGTGGTTATTGTTGCCAAAACGGAAGGAAACGAGAATGCTAGACTATTTAGGGAAACAAAATAAGCAGCCTTTTGAGTGTAGGTGAATGTGGCTTGGAGAATCATAAGAGAGGATGATGAGCCCAGGAGTTCTCCTAGGATACTGGCTTTAAGAGTCCTCGATGTAGAGGGAGCTGCGGGCCACTTCCCACCACCTGGCTCCCAGCCGCCTTAGGTAGCTTATGCTCTGAAATAACAACACACAAATTGTATTCTTTTAAACACTGCCTGGCCCATCAGTCCTAGTCTCTTATTGGCTAACTCTCACATCTTGATTAACCCATTTTTAATAATGTGTGTAGCACCACGAGGTGGTGGCTTACCAGGAAGGATCTTAACCTGCATCCATCTTGGAGAGGAGAGCTATAGCATCTGCTTCATTGCCTTCTTCCCAGCATTCTGTTCTGTCTACTCCGCCTACCTAATTTTCTGTCCTATCAAAGGGCCAAGGCAGTTTCTTTATTAACCAATGAAAATAACACATAGACAGATGACCCTCCCACATCACCTCGAGTTTGGGATATGAGAAGGGAAGCCACCTTGGCGGCAGGGAAGATGATGAATTTGATCTGGGACACGCTGGCTTTGAAGGGTCTAAGAAACATCTATGTGCTTCTGTGTATCTGTCACGTTAGCAGAGTGTCAGGTTATGAATCTGATGCACTCATGCTAGAAATGAAGTTATGGGAATAAACACCATGGAAATGGTACTTAATCTACAGCTATTCACTTTTACAGGGGGAATGGGAGACGGAAGTAAGCTTGCACGTAACAAATGACCCCTGAGAAAAAGAAAAAAAATTAGCATAGCAGCCTGCAGAACAAGAGAAAAACTTTTCCAGCTATTCATCTGGCAAGAGGTTAATCTACACAATCAAATAAAAACTCAAAAAAAAAATGTGAACACCAAAAGAAGTGATCTGCTGTCAGGTACATGCCTATATCCCAGCACAGGAGGCAGAAACAGGAGGACAGGGTGAGTTCAAAGCCACGTAGGTGAGTTCCAGACCTGGTGGATCACATAATAATAACACCCTGTCTCAAAACAGACAAACACAAGAACAATCAACAAGTGGCCAAATGAACTGGACATTCAAGGGCCTCAGAGATAAGAGTATTCACAGCCTGAGAATTTGACTTGAAGGCTTTACAGAGATATTTTCATTATCTCTGCCCTTTCTGAATTCAATGTAGTATTTTCCTTAGCTGAGAGAGAGAGAGAGAGAGAGAGAGAGAGAGAGAGAGAGAGAGAGAGAGAGAAACCAAGATCAAACTATCAAACTAGACAGGAACTGAGTCCTCCTTGTTCATGGTATTTTTGTTCCAAATGATGATGCTAAGCAATTTCAGACTCCGGTCTGGTCTTACTCCTTCCAAGTGTGTTGTTCTTCAAAGGTGGTAGTGGCTGCAAAGTTTTAGAGGGCAGTGCACTCTAAACCTGCTTCAACGGGTCACACTGCTAACAGCAGGGATGGGCCTTAGTGGACTTTATGACCATGGCCACATAGGAAAATCATGCAGTATGCAAGTGATTGTCCACCACACACCCACAGTCTGTTACTAAGCAACTCCCAGAACAGTGCAAACAGCAGGTCTGGGTGCATTCCAGATTAAACCTGGACAGAAAATAGTTACTCCGAGTAAAAAAATTCATTAATTTAATGTATACGTATTCTGGGGCTGAAAAGATGGCTGAGCAGTTAGGAGTGCTTGACGCTCTTGATGATCCTGGTTTGGTCCCCAGTCCCCATATAGGGTGGCTCACAACCACCTGTAATTACAGCTCCAAGGGGTTTGACACCACCTCCTGGTTTCCTCGGGCCACACACTCACACAGACACTTACACATTCACATAAAAATAAATCTAGAAATACATGCACCATACAAACCAAATGTACACTCCATATCCATTACAAAAATATCCTCAGCCTTCACCATCTTGGCATTTGATGCCCTTCAAGGGGTCAGCTACTGACAAGCAATAGACGATAGTTTTTGTTCAACAGTATATTGCTCTGAGGATAGAATCCAGGTTTCTCCCCATTGATACTGGGACCAGGTATTAAAATCACCAGATTAAAGAGGAAATGCCCATTTATAAAACACTTATTCTAGTTAATTCTTAGTTATTTTCAGCTAATTCTCACAATATTCCCCCATAATGGAGGTGTGGTTATAAGCAGATTATAAGCAATGCTCTTCATTATAAGTAGATCCAAATTAGAATCACTTAGGCATTCAAGATAGAATTCAATGGAGGACATCCCAACAGGGTAACTGATGGGAAAAAAGCCATCCTGAATATGCATGGCACCATCCCACGGGCTCCTCTAAAATGAAAGGGTAAAGGAGCCCAGAGGGCTGGAGTTCCTTTTCTCTGCTGCCTGGCACTGACCCATGCCTGAACTGCTCTTCGCTGCCACGCCCTGGCTGCCCTGGTGGACTGAGGCATCTAAGCAAAACAAGCCTCTCTCTCCTGAGTCGTCTATGACAGACATTCTGTTTCAGCAAGGAGAAACTGGATACAGTGGGAGTTCCCATTTTACAAACGCTGAGAAGCACAAATCTAGGAAACGTGACCAAAGGGTTTTACAGCAGAAGTGGCAAAAACCAAGACTGAGTGTCCGTCTGACACTCTATGCTTCATGCTTTTTTTTTTTTTTTTTTTTTTTTTGGTTTTTTCTAGACAGGGTTTCTCTGTGGTTTTGGAGCCTGTCCTGGAACTAGCTCTTGTAGACCAGGCTGGTCTCGAACTCACAGAGATCCGCCTGCCTCTGCCTCCCAAGTGCTGGGATTAAAGGCGTGTGCCACCACCGCCCGGCTTATGCTTCATGCTTTATGACCGTGCTCCGCTCTAAGGAAACTCTGGGAACCCGGGAGCCTTCAGGAAATAGGATGCATGTATACTGATTTCACACTTCACTTCGATCTTTTCTACCTTGGTCTTTCTCGGGCCATATGTGAGTTGGTGTATACACTTTCCCAGAGATCCTTGGGCATCTAGGATCACTGTGTCGATCTGATTTGACCTTTCAAGTATACTCTTTAATCAAGTTCCAAATTTCAAAGTTTAATACGTGGTGAGCCCAAAGAAGATAGTGACTCATGATCTTTCTTGCTAATTGAGGTGAGAGAGCAAGGATGATGAATATAGCACTATTCTTCCGGCACTGATTTGCTCTATCAGAAATCAGCTGCTAATATCTGCCGGGCTTTGCAAGTGGCACGGGCCCTTCCTGGAACCACGCCCACATTAGGTGACTAATGCCTGCCTGATTTTCAAGGAAGCTTTTGAGACATTTCCTGCCTATTGTCTTTGTGTCATTTCCCCCTGAGTGACAGGAATCCTCCCTTTATTTTCACTCTTTCTAGACTCTAGAAAAGGTTTTATTACATGTGTCATGCTGGATTAACTAATCTCACATCAACACCGCTTGAACAGGTTAAAGGCAAGGTCCTCCCTTGACAAGTCACACAATGTGCTTTCCAGAGTAGAAAGCTGGGGCTGGAGAAATAGCTCACTGTTTAACACGTAAGCATGAGGGCCAGCGTTCAGATCTCTAAAATGGACGGGAATTCAGACATGATCGCGGCATAGGAGGTAAAGACCAGAGAATCCCCAGAAACTAGAGGGCCAGCTAGCCTGACATGCAGTG
>NC_022012.1:25664810-25676834 GCF_000317375.1 Microtus ochrogaster | reverse complement strand
GGGGGGGGCGGGGGGAGGGAATAAGATCTTTAAAAAAAAAGAGTAGAAGATGAAACAAGGTGCCGAGACAATTCATTGGGGAAAGAGTCAACTTTTCAACAGTTTGCAGGGACACTTGACACTGATGTGAAAGAATGGAACGGGAATCTCACAAGTGGAACAAGAGTTAGTTCAAAACAAACCAGCTACATGATACAGGTACTACAAATATAGAACTCTTAGAAGAAAACATAGGAGTAGATTTTTCTTGACCTTTGGTTAAATGGATATGATATCAAAAGTAAAACCAACAAAATTAGAGAAGATAAAGTAGAACATAAAAAAAAATTGCCAAGTATGAGTAGCACTTAATCCCAGGAGGCAGAGGCAGAGGCAGGTGGATCTCTGTGAGTTCAAGGCCAGTCGGGTCTACAGAGTGAGTTCCAAATCAGTCAAGGCTACACAGTGAGACCCTTTCTCAAAAGAATAAAATAAAAATTTCTGTATATCAAGAACACCATTAAGAAAGTGAAAACAGCCAGGAGGTGGTGGCACACACCTATAATCCCAGCACTTGGGAGGCAGAGGCTGGCGGAGCTAAATAAATAAATAAATAAATAGAAGGAAAGAAAGTGAAAACATAACTTACATACGTAAAGAAAATATTTGCAAGTCATTTCTCTGACTTGTTTATATCCCAAACACATATTAAAATCTAACAATAAAATGACAGCCCAATTACAAATGGACAACACAACTGAAAGACTTCTCTCCAAAGAAGACATGCATACATGAAAACACATAAAAAACAGCCTGAGCATTAGCAGGCATTTGAGAAACAAAGCAAAAGTGAGATACAACTTCATACTTTTCTAGGATGGAAATTTAAAAAAAAAAAAAAAAGAAATGTAAGTACTGGCAAGAATGTGGAGACGCTGGAGACCTCGGCCATTGCTGCTGGGGTTGTAAAATGGGGAAGCCACTTGGGAAAACCTGACAGTTCCACAAAGGCTAATGGTGCTGAGTGGTTCCATGATTACCTGGTTTCTCAGAGCCCAGGCTCCCAACACCAGGAAAACAAACAGAATTACAGGGTTGCCATTGGAGTTGGATTTTTTGAATTTGGGGAAAATCTTAAGTGTACTGTACTGGGTACTGGGGGTAAGTCAAGGAGTTAGAGGAAGAACACAGGCATCGTCAGAGGAAAGAGTGCTGGGGCAATCTTTTGTTGTTGTATCAACAAACCAAAGAATGGTTTGGATAGGTAAACCATTTATAAGGTGTGTTAGAGGAGACTAGGCAGGGAAGCATCAGAGTAAAGAATTTTAAAAATTAATTTTCACTTATTTGAGAATTTCATATAATATTCTTTGATCATATTCTTTCCTCTCCCCAACTCTTCCCTATCCTCCCTTACCTCCCTACCCACCCAACTTAAGGTTGTAAAGATGGTTTTTATTTGGGTTGTCACTGTTTTCTTTAAAGTTAATTCCAGTTGACTGATATAGTAGCTTTAGCGTCTATGCCAGGACAACTAATTGGCAGGGATTAGCAGACTAGATCTTTCCCTACAGGTGACAGCCTCTTCCATTTCGTAATAAGTCTCTGCGCTCAGTCTGTGGATGGGCCACATTATTAGGTACTGTCTCTAGCTCCTTTTTGTTTGCTTGCTTTTGATTTTTTAGCAGAGGAACTATTGGTCTTGCATGCTTCCTTGTGAGTAAGTGTCTCTCAGCTTCAACCTTGACTTGATGCAAATTGTACACAACCCCAGCCTAGAGAGGGGCCACACAGGCTGTAAGGGCAGACAAAACTTTAAAAGGGAAGCATATTAGATCATAAGTGTTGGGTTCTTTGAATAATTGTAATGTGGGAGGGAATAAAAATGGCAAAGGAATATTTTTTAAGATATTTGTGGTATCTAAATGCAGAGATGAACCCTGGCATACAAAAGAATGAATGGTTCCACCCTGAAGAGTAAGCAAACTCTCATGTATAGGTCTAGTATATGAAGGAGAAGCCTGGGTTTGGTCCTCAGCTTCTCAGCAGAGAGAGAGAGAGAGAGAGAGAGAGAGAGAGAGAGAGAGAGAGAGAGAGAGATGAGTATGCCTCAAAGACTATAGCCCAGAACAGGCCTCTCAGCATCCCAATCTACCATTGCTTACCTGGCTGGCTGGGATATCTTCAGATAAGGAGTTCCCAGGAGTGCACTGCCTGAGGCAAGCTGCCTAAATCTTCTAGCACAAGAGCTGCTGTCACAGGAATGTCAGGTCACAAACCAAGAGAGAGAGAAATTGGCTCTATTTGAAAGGCTTAAGTAGCCAGGCATGGTGGTGTACCTTTAATCCCAGCAATTTGAGAACAGAGGCAGGAGGATATCTATGAGTTCGAGGTCAGCCTAGTCTACACAGTGAGTTCCAGGCCAACCAAGGCTCCACAGCAAACCATATCTCAAAAAATAACACAAACTTAAAAAAGGCTAAGAAAAACCAATATGCTTTGGTCTGCAATGCTCTGGCTTGCCACAATCACTGAGGTTCTAGTCCACCTCAAATATTTAACAGGGACACAGTATTTTTCTGGGAACTTTAGTTTATAGCTCCCATTAGCCAAACATCACATTTTAGGCATACAGAGGCCTAATATTCCATGTCCTCTAGTGTGAAGACAGCTTATTCCTAAGATTTGATTTAGATGAAACTGAGAAGACAAGAAAGCAGTCTCAGGAGGCAGAAGAAGCTGGCAAAGCAACTAAGGAAAAAGTTCCTGGATCATATCAATTGTATTGGCCATCATAGTCCAGATCTGGACTTTCTCTTTTGTGCTCTGTATCTGACATGGTATTTACATGTGATATATAACAGAAGTATTTATCTAAAGTTAAGTAAGAACTCAGTGCGACCTAAGGAAGCAAAGTAGGGGGTATATATGAAACTGTGAATGAATCCACTTTCTAAAAAAAGAACTAAAAGTAGTAGCCGAGAGAAACAGGCTTTTTATCTTTGTTTATTTAATCAACCAAAAATGCATTTATGCATCAGTTTTATTTAGGGTACTGTATTTTAAGTTTTCTTTATTGAGAAAAATTTGTCATACAATATGCTCTAATCATAATGCCCCCTCCTCCAACTCCTCTCCACCTACCCAACTCTATGCTCTCTCTCTCTCTCTCTCTCTCTCTCTCTCTCTCTCTCTCTCTCTCTAAGGTGGCAACAACAACAAAAACCAGAATTTTTTTTAAAAGGAGAACACACACATACAAAAAACAAAACATAAAAACACAAAATTGGAAACCATAATATGCAAACAAAAAACCAGTAAACAAAAAAAAAAAAGTCCAAACAAAGCAACGTGAGACAAAAAGTCTACAAAAATAGCACTGAGTTCGTTTTGTGTTGGCTTCTACCGCTGAGCATGGGGCGTGCCCTGAAATGTGGTTAATAGCCCAGTGAGAAACAGTCATTTTCCATAGGAGAAAACTAATTTTTCCTTTGCAAGTGGATGTCAGTTGGAGATTACTTCTTGATTAGGAATAGAAGTTCTTATGTCTGCTTCCCCTCTCAACACTGGGACCCCATCTAACTCAAACCTGTGTTTGACTGTGCATGCTGCCAGGCTCTGTGAGCTCACATGTTGGGTACTGAATTTCAATTTAGCAAATTCAAGAATCTTTTAACTGCCGGGCGCTAGTGGCGCATGCCTTTAATCCCAGCACTTGGGAGGCAGAGGCAGGCGGATCTCTGTGAGTTCGAGACCAGCCTGGTCTACAAGAGCTAGTTCCAGGACAGGCTCCAAAACCACAGGGAAACCCTGTCTCGAAAAAAAAAAATCTTTTAACTATCATCAACTTTATTATTTCCTGTGCCCTTTCTTTACATTCCAACTTTCATCACCTTTTCTACATTACACAAAACCTCTAGAATTTGTCCTAATATATTTTTTCTTTTTTATTTTTGTTTGTTTGTTTGTTTGTTTGTTGAGACAAGGCTTCCCTGGGTAACAGTCCTAGCTGTCCTAGAACTAACTCTGTAGACCAGGCTGGCCTCGAACTCACAGAGATGCTTGCCTCTGCCTCCCGAATACTGGGACTAAAGGTGTGCACTACCACCTCCTGGCCTAATATATTTTCATTTTGAATAATCTTTTCTTTTAGGATCAAATCTTATTTTGCTATATAAAATTATTCTCATCCAAAAGCATTTTCCTTTTTCACTAATCTTCCTTACCAACAATAAAATTCATATCTATGGCTTTAGATATCTTTTTCTTATATGACAGTTCCTTTCTATTTTTTATATCTTTCTTATCCTGAAAATATCTCTTTCTCAATAACACAATTAATTATATTTTAAGTGATAACTCAGAAAACTGTAGTTGAAACAAAGAAAACAACATGCATGTGATTTCCAAATGCTTAACAGTCATAAACACAGGCAAAACATTAACGTTGAAGGCATAAAATAAAAATTATATAATGGAACACTATATAATATAATTATATGCCTATATAATTAAAGTTGAAGTTCATAAAGGAGAAATTATATAATGAAATATATTAAGATTATAAATCTCAAGATGTCTTCATTTTTTTCAAGTAATATTATCCTTGAGAATTCCATACAATATATTTGGCCATATCTATGCTCTCTACTTACCCACCCAACTCTCCCCATCCCCCAGCACCTTGATCAAGTCCGGTTTGTGTTGCCCAACTACACCTGGATGTAAGGCCAGCCTTGGAGCATGGTCAACCCACATCGCTAAAGAAAACCAGCTCTCCCTCTCCCAGCAGATAACAAATGCCAGCAGCTACTCAGCTCGTAGTGGGATTTGGGTGCCCATGTTCCCTCCTCTATGCTGGGATTTTGTCAGGCTTGAGCTTGAACAGGTCACGTGCACACACTATCATAATTGCTGGTAGTTCATATGCACGACTGTCCTGTTGTGCCTGCAAAAATGTTTTCCTTAATGTTATCCAGCACCTCTGTCTCCTACAATCTCTCCAGCCACTCTTCTGAAAGGATTCCCTGAGCCTTGGGTAAGGAATGTGATATGTACATCCCATTTGGGACTGAGCACGCCACAGTCTCTTTTCCTCCACACATTTAATCAGTTGAGGATCTCTTCACTAATTGCCACCTATCACAAGGAGAAACTTCTCAGATGAGGGTTGAGAGATGCATTGAATTATAGGTCTAGCAATGTCATCACTGTATTACTATGCTGCAACGTTACATCCATTTTATATTCATCAAGGCTAGCCAATAGAGACGAAGCTTCCAGATGAGCACTAGATTTATTTCTTCATGTTCTGTGACTCAAGCAATAGGGAGGAACATCAAGTTATGAAGGATAGTCAAAATTATAGCCAAGGCCTATAATGCCTGGAGGTTTTAGGGGACCTCTTAAGATGTCTTTATACATCTTTACGCAGTGTAAGAAACTCTCTTCCCACAGCTACCTGTTCCCTTAAAACTGACAAGGCTTTTCCTGCTGACAGCTGTACTCTGAGCCCTGAAGGACAGCCTAGCGATTTGATTCCTAAAGCAAACTTTTTTTTCTACCCATGGATTGTTCTAGTTCAGTGGTTTTGGTGTCTTTTGCTTATAACCACAAAGCTTGACAGCTAAATTTGATCCCTGAGCGACGGCACCCCACAAGTTGTCCTGACTAATAGGTTTTCTGTACCCCAATAATAGGGTTCTCTGCTGATACAATAAGCCAAATTAAGCCTAACTGACACAGTAAAAGAACAGGTTTATTTGAGCAAAGCAACTCCCAGGTGAGTTCTCCAGTTCCAGAGGTCAAGGCTGGAGAAGTCACTCTCCCAAACTAAAGCAGGGAGTTTATATAGTTTGTAGGTGAGGGATGATGACATGTCCACCACAAGCTGGGTTTGTGCCCAAGTACAGTCAAAAACTGACTGCTTTAGACAAGGTCTTGGACTGCTGGCAATTTCAAGGGAGGAAACTGTAGCAGCCACCAAGTATGCAGAACTTTAGGGTGGGATTTTTTTTTTTTTTTTTGGTTCCTTTCTTTGTTGGAGATTCACTGAGAGGGCAGGGTTTGGAAAGAAAGACAGGAATGGAGCCTTTCAGTTAGGCAGGGGAGAGCTGGAGATTCCAACCAAACACTGACTCCACAGCACAGTGGCATATGTGTGCTACACATGCACATGTGCCTGCTTGCTTGAACACACACACTCAATAAATGTAATTTTTCGGAGATTTTAAAAATTTTTAGAGTTGTATCTTATGCTGGATTGACAAAAATAAGGGCTTTGTAAAATCTGCTTTTAACAGTTAGAAATAATCTTAAAATGCTCATATACATGTATGCTCTTAAAATTAAGCATATACCAATAGTACTCAATAAACACTTTAAAATTTATAAAGAGGCCACATACTTTGTTTTTCATTTTCCCCTTAGGATATAAAAAAACATATAACGACAATTATATCAAAACAATTGCCAAGGATATATATAACAGCAGGTCTACACAATTATGAGTGCTGTATCAGGGAACTCAAAGGACAGCTAACATGATTAAGAGAAGGGAGACCTTTTTGTTGTTGAATCCTCTGCACGAGCTTCCTCAGGAAGTGTGAAAGAAGAGTTTGCATGAAGTCCACCTCAGCTTGGAGAGAGCTTCACCCTGAGAGAAGAGAGGAGGAGAATGAGTCGTCTGAAGACATTTCTGTCAGCCATTGTAGATATGAAGGAGAGTACAGCCAAAGGCCTCTGGAAGAGTCCAGAGTAGGGCGAGAAAGTAGTACACAAAAATGGCCATGAGAGAAGGAGGGTGGGGAGCAAGAGAAGAGGACCAAGGGGGCAGGCGAAAGAGCTAAGAGAGCTGAGAAGGCAGGGTTATACAGGAGTGAGAAGCTGGGGGAAGGGAAACCCAAGAGCTGGAGAAGCTTCAGGAGGAAAGCAGGGTGAGAAGAGCTGAAAGAGGCCCCTGCCCAGGAGGATCCATTGAGGCTTGCCTCTCAAGCTCTTTTTTTTTTTTTTTTGGTTTTTCGAGACAGGGTTTCTCTGTGGCTTTGGAGCCTGTCCTGGAACTTGCTCTGTAGACCAGGCTGGTCTCAAACTCACAGAGATCCACCTGCCTCTGCCTCCCGAGTGCTGGGATTAAAGGTGTGCGCCACCATCGCCCGGCTCAAGCTCTTAGCCAAACAAAGAAAACCTAAATATGGATGTAGGAAACACAACAAATACAAGCCTCCCACGGGGTGATTTGCCTCCATTAGTTTGAAGAAGGGAGAGGAAACATGGGGACTCAAAAGTCAAATTGTTCTTCAGGTAAGGTATTTATTAACAGCTGTCATGGTGGGGGTCCAAGGCAAGAGGCTTCAGTTCTGCCAGAAAAACCAACTATGACCCTAACTTGTCATAGTTAGGGTTTTGTCGTAACAAAACACCATGACCAAGGAGCAGGGCTGGACCTGGAGGCAGGAGCTGATGGAGGACTGCTGATTGCTGGCTTCCTTCCCATGGCTTGCTCAGCCTGCTTTCTTACAGACCCCAGGACCACCAGCCCAGAGGTGGCACCACCCACCATGGGCTGGGCCCTCCCCCAGTGATCACTAACGGAGAAAATATCTTATAGCTGGATCTCATGGAGACATTTCCTCAACTGAGGCTCCTTCCTCTCTGATGACTCTGGCTTTTGCCAAGTTGACATAAAACCAGCCGGTGTGCTACTCTTAAATGTTCTGAAGGAACGGGAAGTCCTGCACTGAAAGGAATCAGGCTTGGTTAATACATGGCCTGTGCTATGAAACCTGCATGTCTTTGGCTATATGACACAGATCAGACAGACACAAGATAGGGGAGTGAAGAGGGCTGATTGTGATTGCAGCCAGGCTGCCTTAGACAGACCCTGTCTGGCAAGGGTCCAGTTTGGTTTTCCACCCTGTTCACAATCCTCTTTGCTTAAGGCCTAGAAGTTACCTGGAAGTTCTGGGTTTTCTAACTGGCAAAGCTACTCCTAGCATTTTAGAAGATGAGGTCATCTCAGTTTCTGAAGGCCAAGGATTCCCCCAGCTAGTGACCAAAGGACAGAGCCACTGCCACCATCAAGCCAAAAAGGATTACTCTGAAGCCTTAAAAGCTAATGGACTTTTCAGACTTGCTTGAGACCCCACAACTTTCCTCTTTATGGTCCCTCCTGTTGTGATGGCAATGTTCATTCTATGCCTATGTAGAAAGCAGGTAACTTCTTGTGTTAAAGCATCCCAGGTGGAGCAGAGTTTTCTAAGTCTTACAGCCAGCCGAGGAGATTACCTGGGGTTCTGGAGTCGAAGTGTGTCTTAGTGTTCTTTATCTGTGAAGAGACACCATGATCAAGGCAACTCATGAAAATAAAGCATTTAATTGGGGCTTGCTTACAGCTTCAGAGATTTAGTCCACTATCAGCATGATGGGAAGCATAGTGTAAGGCAGACAGACATGGCGCTGGAGGAGGAATTGAGAGTTCTACATCAAGATCTGCAAGCAGCAGGAAGAGAAAGACGCTGGGCATGGAACAGGCTATTTGAAACCTCAAAGCCCACCCCTCATGACACAACTTCCTCCAAGATGGCCACACCTACTAGTCCTGGCAAATAGTACCACTCCTTGGTGACCAAACACTCAAATCTCTGAGCTTATACGACTCTTCTCATTTAAACCACCACAAGGCTGGAATGGGCTAAGACTTCAACACTGTTGGGAAGATACTTTGCATGTGAGAAGGCTTCCCAAATGTGAAGGGAAAATTAGGCAGGATGTGATAATAAACTACATCCTTCAAATTTATTTGCTGAAGTCCTGATTCCTAGTACCTTAGAAGGTGGAATTTGGCGGTGGGTCTTTAAGAAGCAATTATGTTAGATATGAGGTCACTGGGTGAGCACTCTTATAACAGGAAGGAATGTTTGAACCCAAGTACACACAGAGGGAAGACTATGTGATGAAGACAGAAGAAAGACATGCATCTATAAGCCAAGAAATGAGGTCCCAGACCAAAAAAAATCATAACTTCACAACTTTAATTTTGGGTTTTCATCTTCAGAACTGTAAGAAAACAAATTTCTATTGTTCAACACCCCTATCCCCACTGCAGTACTTTGTTGTGACAGGCCTAACAGACTATACAACCAGTTGGGTTTCATAAAGTAAACTATTCAACAATAAGAAGGACTTATTAGGATTGGGGATGAAGCTCAATGGTAGAGGGTTTGCCTCTCTTGTGCACTGAATTCCATCCCTAGTCTGGGGTGGTTAGTGGTGACAGAATTATCCCCAAGTGTGTCTGTCAGTCACTTTCTGTTGCAGTGATAAAATACCATGGCCAAAAGCAACTCATAGGACAAGAGTTTACTTGGGCTTATGGTTCCAGAGGGAGAGATCATAATAGTGGGAGAAGCCAGAGAGCAGGCAGTCAAAGCAGGGAGCAGAGAGATCAGAACTTCAGCCACAAACACGAGGCAGAAAGCAAACTAAAAGTGGGTGATGGTATAAACTCTCAGAGTCTGCCTCCAGTGACAGTCTGCCTCCAGTGACATGCTGCCTGCAGTGACACACTGCCTATAGCAAGGCTACACCTCCTACATCTCCAAGGAGCACTAGCACCTGGGGACGACTGGGGGCCAAGGGCCCAAGTATCAGAGCTTATAGAGGGCATTTCTCATTCAAACCTCCACATTCCACTCCCTGGCCATATCATAATGCAAAATGCATTTGAGTTCAGCTTCAAAAGTCCCCATCGTCTTTCACAGTGTCAGCATTGTTTAAGGTCCAAAGTCTCTTCTGAGACTCAAGGCAATCTCATAACTATGATTTCATGCAAAATCAAAAGGGAAATTTTTGCACTTCACAACCTACAATGGCACAGAATATATATTACCATCCCAAAAGGGAGGAATTAGGGCACATTGAGGAAATACTAGACCACAGCAAAACCAAAACCCACCAGAGAATCCTTTTTCTTGCTCATGTCTTCTACTTTTTCATCCACGGATTTCAGGATCATAGACTGGGGAAGAGAGCAAAAAGGAGAACAGGAAAATGAAGCCAACCCCACCACTCCAGCTGTAATGTCCTTCTAACAATCTTCCTAGATAGCGAAACAGAAGGAGACTGCTGCCTAAATCATTAAGCAAGCTCTCACCGCTGCCATCCCTGAAAAACTGGGACATGATTATGAAAGCTGGGACTATCCCTTTGTGAGCGCATTTTCTTGTGTTGGTTTCCCTGGTGGTGAACCTTTCACTCCACTGGGAAAGTTCTGTTGTGTAGTGGCCACTCTTCCTACGTATATCACCAAGCACATTGCTGAAATACTTACTTTTTTATCTGGTACTTATTTTTTTAAAAAAAATACATAGTATACATATGATGTTGAGAAAAAAACAAAACATACATAGTATACATATGATGTTTGAGAAAAAAATCAAAGGACTCATTTTTTTTTTTAATGAAGCAGTTCCCCTTATTTTAGAGGACAGGAGAAGGAGACCTCAACTAGAGAGGAGACCACTGAGGCCTTAATCTAGTTACTTATTCAAATTATTAGAAATCTCTTTCTAGTTAAGTTAGTCATTGCCTGGTTTCTTCTTTACTAAAATTGGCTCAGCCTATAAACTCTACCACTTGTTCCACAACGCAGCTCATCCAGGGAGGTAAGCCATTAATCTGTGACTGGGAGGAATCGTCCCCCCTCCATCTCTACCCACAATCGGGTCAAGGTGCTCAGCCTTCCATGTAGGCCTGCCTTGCACCACTGTGAACTTTAGACCAATTAAAAAGCAAGGGCAGAGCTTGGCAAACTGGTACCAGGTGCACAGATGCAGATAAGGCCTCAGCGTTTACATAATCTATTCAGGAGAAAAACTAAGGAGGGCCAGGGAAAAGGAGAAGTTCCACCAGGCGCTTGCAAAGCGGGTTTTTCTGCACCTTTAAAGCCAATAAAATGCAGAGAAACCCTGTCTCAAAAAAAACAAAAACAAAAACAAAAAGCCAATAAAATGGAGTATCACAGGCTTGATCTTAACAAGAAACTGAGTTAACCATTAAGCAAAATAATGGAAGGAGCCTTTGCAGTTATATCAGAATGAAGATATGGTAGGTAATTTTCACCTGCAAAATAGAGGGGGGAAAGATAGATCTAATTCTACACATTAGATAAATCTGCCAAAACCAATCACTTCATAGAATTAGAAGCTATTAGAAGCTATCAATTGTAAGCA
Organism: Microtus ochrogaster; assembly: GCF_000317375.1. Lineage (NCBI taxonomy): Eukaryota > Metazoa > Chordata > Mammalia > Rodentia > Cricetidae > Microtus > Microtus ochrogaster. Next base: position 25,665,624 of record NC_022012.1, on the reverse strand, counting down.
ACAAATCGAGAAGCATTTATTCTTGGAAAGCTTCTATCTTCAGGTAAGAACATGAATGTTCATAGATAACACACTGGTTCAGTTGATGACTTTTAAGTAAGATTAGCTGACCATGAAAATGCTTACACACAAAGACTAAATTCCAAGTGATGGTTGAGGGGCTGAAAATTTTTTGGCTTTATTGAGCATGAGAAATGAACATATAATGAATACTCAGGAATGAGGAATTTAAAAAAAAAAACAGCTTTGCTAGTCCATCATTGCAGTCCCACTCATGATGAGCACCAGACCAATGAGGAATTTAGCAAGGAGTTTTGCAATCAAGTTATATAAAAGGATTGAGAAAATCTCTCTACACATCCCCTATTAACATGTTGAGGGGACCTGAGTAATTCGAGTAATAAATGAAGGTCTAGGAAGACAGGAAAGCTGGCCTTCTCTAACCCATATACAGATGGGTTGGCATAGACTGCATGCCATGCAGAATTAAGGTACTCAAGCAAACCTCTACCCAAACAATTGGCTGACTACTCTCAATTATTTCTTATGAAAATAAGGATGAGCTGGGCAGTGTTGGCGCATGCCTTTAATCCCAGCACTCCAGGGACAGAGGCAGGCGAATCTCTGCATTTAAGGCCAGCCTGGTTTAGAGAGAGTTCCAGGATGGCCAGTACTACACAGAGAAACACTGTCTCAAAAAACAAACAAAAAAGAATTCATGCTCTGTGAGTTCGAGACCAGCCTGGTCTACAAGAGCTAGTTCCAGGACAGGCTCCAAAACCACAGAGAAACCCTGTCTCGAAAAACCAAAAAA
>NC_022012.1:25659159-25664710 GCF_000317375.1 Microtus ochrogaster | reverse complement strand
AATTCATGAATCCTCATTATGGAGCTGGAGAGATGGCTCAGCAATTAAGAGCACTGACTGCTCTTCCAGAGGTCCTGAGTTCAATTCCCAGCACCTACATGGCAGCTCTCAACCATCTACAATGGGATCGGATGCCCTCTTCTCTCTGATACTATGTTTTGTCATGCAGGAATACATGCAAACTCTCAAATATATATATATATATATATATATATATATATATGTATGTGTATATATACATATATATTACATGAATAAATAAATCTCTTTTTAAAAAGGTGTAACCTTTATGAAATTAAAGGAGAAGAATTATAGGCAAGCAAAGATGGAATCTGCACATCATGCAGGAGACAGATTCCATAATCCAGGCAAGTCACTGGAGTTAGTCTAGAGCTGCTACAGAAAAATGGGCAAGACATAGAAACAGTAAATGATGAACTACTTCAGCGATCAAAGACAAAGGAAACTGGACCAAATTCTAGAGGGCTTGAATGCTATATTTAATAGACAAAGACTTCAATGCCATTTTTTAAAGTATCTTCAGAGAATTGAAACTGTTCAAAGGATTAAAGGAAAATATAATGAAAATGACTTGCAAACTACAAAAAAGAGTAGAAATTCCTTTTTATTTTGTTTTGTTTTATTCAAGACAGGGTTTCGCTGTAGCTTTGGAGCCTATTCTGGAACTAGCTCTTGTAGACCAGGCTGACCTCGAACTCACAGAGATCTGCCTACCTCTGCCTCCCAAATTCTGGGATTAAAGGCGTGTGTCGCCACTGTCTGGCAAGAGTGGAAATTCTAACACTGACAAGTATGATCACCAAAGTTAAGAACCCATGAGAGCAGGACATTATGGTAACGTACATCTGTGATCCTAGAATGTGGCAGGAGTAGCTGTAAAGTGAGACCTATTTCAAAGGTGAGGGAGAATGGTAGAGATGGAGGAGCGGGAAAGAGGGGGAGGGGAAAAGACGGGGTGGGAGGGAAGAAAGGGGACAAAGAATCAAGTAACTGGAAACACTATTTTATCTGTTTTTTATTTTATTGATATTTATTGAGCTCTACATTTTTCTCTGCTCCCCTCCTTGCCTTTCCCCTCCCCCCTTCAACCCTCCTCCAAGGTCCCCATGTTCCCAGTTTACTCAAGAGATCTTGTTGTTTTCAACTTTCTACTTCCCATGTAGATTATATCTATGGAAGTCTCTCTTAATGTTTTTAAGTTTTCTGGGATTGTGGTTTGTAGGCTGGCTTTCTTTGCTTTATGTTTAAAAACCACCTATGAGTGAGTACATGTGATAATTGTCTTTCTGTGTCTGGGTTACCTCACTCAAAATAATGTTTTCTAGCTCCATCCATTTTCCTGCAAAATTCAAGCTGTCGTTATTTTTTTCTGCTGTATAGTACTCCATTGTATAAATATGCCACATTTTTCTTATCCATTCTTCAATGGATGGGCATTTAGGTTGTTTCCAGGTTCTGGCTATGACAAACAAAGCTGCTATGAACATAGCTGAGCACATGTCCTTGTGGCACGATTAAGCATCCTTTGGATATATACCCAAAAGTGGTATTACTGGGTCTTGAGGAAGGTTGTTTCCTAATTTTCTGAGAAATTGCCACACTGACATCCAAAGGAGTTGTAACAGCTTGCATTCCCACCAGCAATACAGAAGTGTTCCCTTTTCCCCGCAATCTCTCCAGCATAAGTTGTCATTGGTGTTTTTGATCTTACAGGTTTAAGATGGAATCTCAGAGTTGTTTTGATTTGCATTTCTCTGATGACTAAAGATGTTGACCATTTCCTGAAGTGTCTTTCAGTCATTTTAGATTCCTCTGTTGAGAGTTCTCTATTTAAGTTTGTACTCTTCTTTTTTTTTATTGGATTATGTGATCTTTTGATGTCCAATTTCTTGAGTTCTGTGTATATTTTGGAGATCAGACTTCTGTCTGATGTGGGGTTAGTGAAAATCTTTTCCCATTCTGTAGACTGTCGTTTTGTCTTGTTAACCATGTCCTTTGCTTTACAAAAGCTTTTTAGTTTCAGGAGGTCCCATTTATTAATTGTTTCTCTTAGTGTCTGTGCTGCTTTGGTTATATTTAGGAAGTGGTTCCCTGTGCCAATGCATTCAAGTGTACGTCCCACTTTCTCTTCTATAAGGTTCAGTGTGGCTGGCTTTATGTTGAGGTCTTTGATCCATTGGGATTTGAGTTTTGTGCATGGTGATAGTAGATTTGGGTCTATTTTCATTCTTCTACATGTTGATATCCGGTTATGCCAGCACCACTTGTTAAATATGCTTTCTTTTTTCCATTTGATATTTTTTTGCTTCTTTATCAAAGATCAGGTGTTCTAAGATGTGTGGATTGATATCCGGGTCTTCTATTCAGTTTCATTGGTCCTCCTGTCTGTTCTTATGCCAATACCAGGATGTTTTCAGTACTGTAGCTCTGTAATAGAGTTTGAAGTCAGGGATGGTGATGCCTCCAGAAGTTCTTTTATTGTACAGGATTGTTTTGGTTATCCTGGGTTCTTTGCTTTTCCAAATGAAGTTGAGTACTGTTCTTTCAGGGTCTTTTAAGAATTTTGCTGGGATTTTGATGGACATTGCGTTGAATGGAAACACTTTTTAAAAATCTAGTTTGAGGATCAAAGTAAAAAAGAATGGAGACAAATAACAGAGCCAGCAACTCATGAGAAAATATTAAATTTCTCACATACATCTAACATGAGCTCCAAAAGAAGGGGGCGGGGATGAAGAAATACTAAGTGAAATACTCCCAAATTTGATGAAGAACTTTACATTATAGACCCAAGAAGTTCAACTGACATCATTTTAAAGGTAGAAACACCAAAAAGCCAGGCATAGTGGGTGAGCATGTGTGACTCCAGATGTTCAGTTCAAGGCCAGATGTTCAGTTCAAGGCCAGCTTGTCCTACATAAGGCCCCCACTTAAAAACAAAACCAAAACATACAGAGAACCACTCACACAGATGAAATCAGAGGCATGGCTGAAAGCTGCTGCCAGCAAGAAAATTCTGGAAAGCAGCAGAAAAGGACTCTTTTAGAGGAATTATAATACGATTGGTGTTGATATATATATATATATATATATATATATATATATATATAGATATATGTATATATATTTTTTTTAATCAGAAAGTAACACCAAAAGTACCATGACCTTGCACAGCCTTAGAGACTGGTCTAACTGGGATGATGGGAAATGAAGAAATGACGCACATACAGAAGAGCTCGTGGGCGGAATTATAATATGATTGGTGTTGAGATATATATATATATTTTAATCAGAAAGTAACACCAAAAGTACCATGACCTTGCACAGCCTTAGAGACTGGTCTAACTGGGATGATGGGAAATGAAGAAATGATGCACATACAGAAGAGCTCGTGGGCGGAATTATAATATGATTGGTGTTGAGATATATATATATATTTTAATCAGAAAGTAACACCAAAAGTACCATGACCTTGCACAGCCTTAGAGACTGGTCTAACTGGGATGATGGGAAATGAAGAAATGACACACATACAGAAGACCTCGTGGGCAATGTGCTCTGATGGAGTTATACCAAGAGTAGCCAGAAGACTTGGCTCATTTATTTTATACATCTGAATCGGGGAGGAGTCGGGGTTATTGCAAACATACAGTGAACAAGAAGTGGGTTTCGCTAGACCTCTGTAGGGAGCAATTATCAGAACACAATTCCAAATAAGTGCTTTAAGGAAGCACAGTAAACTACAATAGAATAGACTGATAAAGGAATCAGAATATCGATAAGAAGAAAACAGGAAATCCAACAAGAAATCAGATGGGAAGAGGCCCCATGAGTGAATCATCAACCCCCATTCCACCACTACAGCCACCAAGCCTGGCAGTGAACCAGTTTGGCATGTGTCACAGCTCCAATTCCCCTGCCCCCAAGACAGGATTTCTCTGTGCAGCCCTGCCTGTCCTGGAAATCCCTCTGTTGACCAGGCTGGCCTTGAACTCTAGAGATGCTGCAGCCGCCTCTACTTCCTGAGTGCAGGGATTAAAGGGTGTGCCACCACTGCCCGGCAGCTCCAATCTTAAAAATAAAATGACAGCAACAGCAGTGGTTAAACAATCTGCTTCGTTAAAGGTGAAGAAATGAAAAAAATTCAAGGAGGGTCTGTATGAGGCATCCTGGTTAAAAGGCCAGGCAGAGGCAATCTCCCTGACAGCCCGACAGCCAGAGATGATGGAATGTAGAGAGGAGAGGCTAGAACAGGATTTCATTGCACTGCTGAGCTTCACTGCTGGTTCTGGGGAATTTAAGCAGTCAAGAACTGTGTGTTCATTACACATCGTGAACATGAACAGTGAGCCTGCATGCTACTATCAACAATCGTCTCCCTTCCTCCATGTTCGTTCAGTCACCACCTAGTTCCTAAGGAAAAACAACACGTTCTTCAGAATAAATCGTTAACATTCAGAATTTTGACAAACGGAGTAAAAGCACATCACGTCTGAGCTTTAATGACGTACCTTCCCAGTTTTACGAACATGGCACTGTGCTTTCAATTGCACCTCTCTAGATTAACCATCAGGGATAGGGTACCCAGGTGACAGGGACCGTCAGCAGAATGATAACATCTCCATCTTTCTCTTATAATAAAAAGGCGAGGAGTTAGGCATGGCAGGCTAAGGGGATGGGGACATCAGCTTCTCAAGACTGCTTCCTGCTTATTTGTGAACTTCCAGCGTCTTGGGAGACCTGAGAAAGCTGGGTGCTGGACACGTCCTGGGGTATCTGGTTGCTTAACTCCTGTCCAGGATTTGTGGTGTGGAACTGTCTGGTGTCTCTTGGACCTGGCGAGGTGTTGGCAGAGCAGAGGACAAGGTTAAGTTTAGGAAACCAATGAAAGATTCATGCAACTCTGGCAGATCCCCTGGTGGGAGACCGCGGTGGGTGGGAGACAGACAGATACGCCATACAGAGAGAGCTTGAGTATGGAGTTTATTTGGTGGATATTGGAAAGGGTATAAGGGTAAAGTAATTACGGAGGGAAGAGATAAATAGAGATAGAAATAAAGGAGAGAAAGGAGGAAGGGGGAAGGGAGAGGCTATGGTTACCCCTTCAAAAGAAGGACAGACAGACAGAGAGAGAAGATGGAGAGAAGGTGCGAGATCACCACGATGAACTCAAGCTCAACTATAGAGTGGAGACCGTTCATGTAAAACAGCTGGGCATGCTGATGTCTCCTTGTGATCACAGTGCTAGGGAGACAGGCAGGTCTGCAGAGCTCACCGGCCAGTTGGCCTAGCATAGTGCGCTCCAGGCCAACAAGTGCTGTCTTTGAGTGAGGTGGGTGGCACTGTGTACCTGAAGTTGCCCTCTGGCCTCTACACACACACACACACACACACACAAACACACACACATACACACACACATACACACACACATACACACGCATACACACATACACACACACATACACACATACACACACACGTCTATATACACATACACACACACACGTCTATATACACATACACACAC
>NC_022012.1:25650507-25658664 GCF_000317375.1 Microtus ochrogaster | reverse complement strand
ACATACACACACACACGTCTATATACACATACACATACACACGTCTATATACACATACACACACACATCTATATACACATACACATACACACGTCTATATACACATACACACACACGTCTATATACACATACACATACACACGTCTATATACACATACACACACACACGTCTATATGTATTTATGTCTTCATCACTCAATTACCTAATAGTTGTCCCCATCTTTTAGGTGTCCTAAAATACTGATGGCAAACTTCAAGGGCCACGCTCTCCCAGGGAGCTTCTTTCTGATATTTGGGCTATGGTGGTCAGTGAAGTACCCACTGAAGTACTTTCACCAAAAGGGATTGAAGAAGAACAGACTGAGCCAGCAGCAACAGCGCATTGAGATCATCGAAGGTGCAGTCAAGACTGCGTTTGCAATCATTGGTAAGAAGAGAATCTTGTCTATGGTATCTCCTCCCACACCCAGAACCTTCAACCCATTTCCTGGAAATGGAATGGATGTCTTCCTAGCAAGCACAACAGGGCATGATCTTAGGTGACTGCTTGTCTGTTTTATTTTACTAGCCATTGTGTATGAAGCTTTATACTAATAGCTAACAGGACCTTACATTAGTATATACCCCATGAAAAACTACCAAGTAAACCAGTTTTTGCCTTACAGAAACACAACAAATACTACGTGAAAAACAGAAAATACAAATTTAAATGGGGGGTAATTTTTTTAAAACAAAGGAATACACTAAATAGAATTTAGTTTAAAATAAATAATCTTTCCCCAAATAGTCTCTTTCTAGACCTAAGAGTGGTTAACAGCCACCCACTGTCATACCTCCCACCCAGGAGTAGCAAACATTTACTAGGAAGGGTACCCTCAAGGAGGCCAACAAGGCAGGCAACAGAAAGGTTGAGAAGTTCTCAGAGGTCTGTGAAGGATTTTAACCCTGCTTCTTTCTCACCAAATCCTCCACTACCATTCTGCAGCAGGCTCCAGGGACCGGCAGTAACAACAGTAGCAAGTTGTAGCTCCACCGGCAGTAACAACAGTAGCAAGTTGTAGCTCCACTGGCAGTAACAACAGTAGCAAGTTGTAGCTCCTGGAGCTACACCTGCTGGGGGCACTGGCGAGCTGATCCCCAAGATCCATCTGCAGCTTGTCCTTGGTCTACCATTGTCTAGTCGTGAAGCTGTGACACTAACCCCTCCTGCAAGCCAGATGTAGCCAGGACTTCTTGCAGGCATCAACGGCTCTTTGTGGAGCTAATGGTGAGGAAAGCACACTGCCCTTTCATAAAGAAGAAAAAAAAGCGACATTTTATCTGCCCTCCTGAGTGGGTGAAAGTGACATTTGTTCAGCACCGCTCTAGGGCTCCTGCCAGATGCCAGCAAGTCACTGTTCTGAGCACACACACACAGTTCCCCACTTCACAGGGCTCCCGTTCTGTTATCAGTGGCACTTTCCTGGACCATTTCACAAACCTCCTGATCCCTTACAGGCAAATGCAAATTTGAACCACTTCCAGGCTTCCTCCAAAATATTTTGGATACCAAGCATAAAGGCAAATCTGCCTTCTAAACATGATAGAAAGTAGAAGGGACAAAAGCCATGAGTGGCCGGGCGGTGGTGGCGCATGCCTTTAATCCCAGCACTTGGGAGGCAGAGGCAGGCGGATCTCTGTGAGTTCGAGACCAGCCTGGTCTACAAGAGCTAGTTCCAGGACAGGCTCCAAAACCACAGAGAAACCCTGTCTCGAAAAACCAAAAAAAAAAAAAAAAAGCCATGAGTGGTACAGGCAATCCCTGTACTTGACAGAGTCAACAGGATGGCAAGTTTAGGGCCACCAGGGCTTGCCAGTGAGATTGTCTCAAAAAGCAAAAACTAAACAAAGCAAAAAGAGAGAGAAGAAACCCCAAAGTATAGCTTCTTCAGTCTGGCTTCACTTCTCTCTCTTTAGGCACCGTGGCTGGAAACTGAGGCCTCACAGACCCACCCGTGTTTTAAACACAGGGCTATGGTGAGGAAGGGTACCCACTCTATGGCAGCCCCAGCACATACCCTCTCTCAGGTCCGCACATCGGACACCACTGTGACTTCTGTTCCGTGTCCCTTCAGCCTCATCCTCTCTTGGATCTGCTGGCTCACTGATGTCCAAAGATTGCAGCAGGCCTTCTTTTGGACCACCGACCAGCTCCCAGATCATGACGCAGAGACTTATTACTTATGAATGCTCAGTCTTAGCTTATGCTTGCCCCACAGCTCTTATAACTTAATTTAACCCGTTTCTCTTCAGCTATGTTTTGCCTCAGGGATCTTTTACCTTTCTTTCTTTCTGTATGTCCAAGTCCGAGTCTGCTGGCTCGCGGCTGCCTTTTCTCCCTCATTCTCTTCTCCCTTCTTAAACCTAGATTTTTCCTCCTTATTCTCTCTGCCCACCAGCCCCACCTATCTCCTACCCCTCTACTGCCTAGCTATTGGCTGCTCAGCTTTTTATTAGAGCGATCGGGTGCCTTAGGTAGGCAAGGTAGAACAGCAACACGTCTTCATAGTTAAACAAATGCAGCATAAACAAATATAACACATCTTTGCCTAAAGTCATATCCCGCAACAGAAGAGCAATGTCTCAGTCACACTCTCACTATGGGGAAATGCTGTTATCTCTGCTGAGGAACTCCCTGGGGACCAGCATGTTCTATTTCTGTCCTTGTGTCTCCAACCTCAAACCCTGAAGGAGCATCAGGGCCAGATGTTTCCATCGGCTCCTCGGAGAAATTTTCTCTGGCTGTAGTTTTGCAGTCAGTCTGCTGACCTTTGTCCACTATCACCCATATCTGGACCTGGCTCATGTCTTCAGGCAACTTCTGCTATCTCATGTTTGTCTTGTTGACACCTTTGCCATGTCCTTTTTTATTTTTACTTCCTGGCAGGGATCCTGGCCGAGCAGTTTGTTCCAGATGGGCCTCACCTCCACCTCTACCATGAGAATCAATGGACAAAGCTCATGAATTGGCAGCACAGCACCATGTACCTGTTCTTTGGTGTCTCGGGAATCATTGACATGCTCACCTACCTTTACTTCAACACTGTGCCCCTGGGGGTGGACAGGCTGGTTTTGGCTATGGCAGTATTCAGTGAAGGTAACTTGGAGACAAGGGGAAGAAAAATGGACAAGCTGAATTTGTATCCAAATTTAAAATATTAACATATGACCTTCCTCAGAAAAATCAATCCTCAAGACATTATATGTGCGTATATGTGTTCCCCCATTCATCCAACCGCTTACGACCCAGCACCATAGCTGACCTACTGCATGCACTCTGGATTGCTTGTCATGGAGTCTGCAGACAGACACATTCTTTTAGATTCTCAAGAGACCCACAAAACTAGCAGTCTGCATGTGCTTGCTGTCAGTGCTCATGTCAGCTGGCTTCCTGAATGCTGAAGAATCTTGATTTGAGACAAGTATCGGGGGGGAAAATTCCAATAATTGGGAAAAGCTAGAGTGAACCCTCTTAACTAGAAACAAGCAAGTTTCTGATGGCTGTCATTGGTTTGCAACAGGTTTTCTCTTCTATTTCCACGTCCACAACCGGCCTCCACTGGACCAGCACATCCATTCGCTTCTGCTGTTCGGTTTGTTTGGAGGGAGTGTCAGCATCTCTTTAGAGGTGATCTTTCGGGATAATATTGTGCTGGAGCTTTTCCGAACCAGTCTCCTCATTCTTCAAGGAACCTGGTTCTGGCAGGTATCATTCAAGCTCCTCATACAGTCTGGGTTGAGAAGTCCCCTTGGAAATGCCCAAGAAAAGTCCCCAAGTGACTTGTCTGGAAATGGAGCAGATACAGTAGGGGTATAGGGGAGTGAGGGCATGGTGTCTGGTCTAGATGACCTTTTAATCCCCACACCACCCCTTGACCTATGCAATTTTTCTCCACCAATAGCTTGCTGGCACTCTGTATTTACTAAAGTACTCATATAAAATGAAAGCCCTAAAGTTTAGCTATTTTTAAATCATCCTATGAAGCAATCAGACTTTGTGCAGGACCTGTGACATAGTGCAGAACACATGGAGACCACTGGGCTGCTTCTTAGACAATCAACCAGAAACTTTCTCCTCTACTCCTCCAGATTGGATTTGTCCTGTTCCCCCCATTTGGAACACCAGAATGGGACCAGAAAGACATGGACAATATCATGTTTATCACCATGTGCTTCTGCTGGCACTATTTGGTTGCCCTTTGCATCACGGCCATCAACTTCTCTCTTGTTTACTGGTATGTTAAAACCAATGCTGTCAAATTTCTCTCCCTAACCAGGCTCTAAGTGTTGGTGGTTCACTCCTACTACTTAGTTACTGCCAACTTTATGCTGAACGCTGTATGAGGTACTCTTCATTTGTAGGGCAATTACCACAATTCTTACTTGCCAGAGAGTGTAAGGAGGCTCAGCTATGTTAAACAGGCTGACTAGGGCATGCTAAATCTAGGTTTCAAGTACAGTTCAGACTTTTGGAGAAAAAAAAAACCAACAACAAAAAACCTCTCTGTAGCTTTAGAGCCTGTCCTGGAACTAGCTCTTGTAGACCAGGCTGGCCTTGAACTCACAGAGGTCCGCCTGCCTCTGCCTCCCAAGTGCTGGGATTAAAGGCGTGCGCCACAACCGCCCGGCCACTCATGGCTTTTGTCCCTTCTACTTTCTATCATGTGCGCCACCACCGCCTGGCTCTAATTACCTTTTAACATAATATAGACTATAAGAACTACTGGCGCCTGCACTTACTGCCCCAGGCACCACATGTTAACTCCTTTAACCCTCATCACTTTATTATGTAGTTTCATTGGTTTTTAACAAATGGGGAAACAGGGCTTCAAAAGCCTGAGTAATCTGACCAACTACTAAATGGAAAACTAAAATTTGGCATGTGTTATTATGGAGATCTGTTGCTGTGGAAGCTGCCTCTGCCTTCCCCCGCCCCAAGTCTTATTTCCCCTAGACTAAAGGAGATATATACTTCACCCAGGAAGAACCCCAGGCCAAAAAAAAAAAAAAGTTTCCTCCAGCTCTACTTTCTGGTCAGTAAAATAGTTAGATGACAAGAGGGAGGCCTAAATCTAGTCTCAATAATAATAATAATCATATTTTGGTTATCAGTTGAATTTTTTCTCATCTGTAAATAGAATCCTGGAAGTCAGGTGTGTAGATGTGCTAAAACCATGTTTAATAGATACCCAAAGAAAGGCTCTGCCATTCTCTTACATCATGGAGTTAGTGAACAGAGGACTTACGGCTAATTCAATGGTTCTTATGTCTGCTGCAGCTTTCTGACTAGGGTGAAGAGACATGCAGAAGGAGAAATCATTGGGATTCAGAAGCTGACATCATCAGATCACACTTACCAGTCAGCCCTTTTGAGTGGCTCAGATGAGGAGTGACATCAGGCCTTGGGGAAGTGGAGAGAGACCTCATCCTTTGTCAACAATAGCTGGAACAAAAGCAGCTTATCCCCTCTATTTAAGGCTCGCCCTACTGTGCTCTTAGGGCTCCATATTTGCATTCCTCATCTAACAGAGTTAGAGACTCAAATACAGGAAATTGGACCTCAGGTGTTTACCATGCTACTTGGATTTTTACACATAATTTAAGTTATAAAGTCCATATTAGAGTAATACTATTATAGACCTTTCAGTAGCAAGCCTGTTCTTGTAGAGGAACTGCTCTAGGACTCTGAACACCTACAACAGGAAGTGACCGTGTGGATGAAATAACCCATCAATCTAACAAGCCAGCACATGCTGCTTCTGATAACTTGCCCCTCTTCTCTCAATCACGCAGGTACTTTCTTCTCAAAAATATATTGAGACTTAGTGATCGACAATTCAAAATTCTAATGCGTTTGTTAAATAATAAACTCGCAAGCTTTGGTATTTTAAGTGCTGACTTTTGAAACATTCTCTAGTAAGTCATCCCAGAGCACTACCTTTTGGCCTTGATCGGAGACTAAATTAGGTGAAAGATGATTTTCTTCAATCAAAAGGAGCTAGCTGACAGCTCAGCTGAGAGCTCAAAGTCCTGATTCCTCAACATTATCCTACTGACGAACATCATATAGCAAGTCTGTAGCTCCTAGATACAGAGGGGGAAATCAATTATGAAAAGGCCTCCAATCTTAAAACAGCTAAAACCAAAGGGTAAGAATTTTGAATTTTTTTATATAGACTGGATAATGTACCATTGATTCTGGACATGTTGTTTTGTAGAATTTTAACTTTCCTCACCAGGTATTTATTAAACAGCCACTTCCCTAGCACTGAAACATTTGCAAGAATTAATGAGATATCCATCAAGGAATTGACAGTAAGAGAGAACTCCTGAGGCTATCATTAGGCAGTGTGATGTGTAGCGAGATTAAATAAAACTCAGAGACACATACTGGTTCAACCTAAAGGTCAGAAAAGTGAAACAGCCAGTCACTGGTTCTTACCTCTACCTCGGTCTGAAATGGAGATCCTGCCTCTAGAAATCCTCAGATGAGACTGTGTGAGAACTGTCTCCTTCCATCTTATATTTTATATTTCACTAGTGCTGGGATTAAAGGCGTGCAGCACTACCACCCGGTTTCTATGGCAAACTAGTGTGGCTACTGGGATTAAAGGTGTGTGTCACCACTGCCTGGTCTGTAAGCCTGACCCAGGTGGCTGTTTTACTCTCTGATCTTCAGGCAAGCTTTATTTATTAAAATACAAATGAAGTATCACTATAGTGATGGACACTGTTAAGAAGTACAGAGACAGACTGGGCGGTGGTGGCATACACCTTTAATCCCAACACTTGGGAGGTAGAGACAGGTGGTCAAAGCCAGCCTGGTCTACAACTTGAGTACCAATACAGCCAGAAGTCCTATCTCAAAAACAAAAGAACAAATAAACAAAAACACACAGGACTAGACAGATGGCTCAGCAGATAAGAATACTTCATGTTTCTCCAGAGGACCCAGGATTGACTCCAAGCACCCATATGGCACTTGACTACTGTCTACAACTCCAGTTCAAAGGGATGTTATCCTCTGACCTCCAGGGGCATCAGGCACGCATGTGGTGCACATACATACATTTAGGCAAAACACCCACATGTATAAGCCAGAGGAAGGAGGAGCAGAGGAGAAATGGGGAGTTGGTCCTTTAGAAAAGGTACACCAGGCATAGGACACAGTACATACAAAGCCACAATAGTACACAGAGAACTAAACATATATGTTAGTTCCTGTGTAAAAAGGGCTTCTGTGCTGGCTGAGGTTGAAGGGCCTTTCACTGCGCAGCACTCTGATGCTGGGGTGCACTCTATCTCAGGGGCCCGCAAGCCTCTGCAATCTAAGCATGTGACGTCCTCCTGAGGTTGGTCAGCAGAAGGTCAAAAAGCTATGAACTGGCAAAATCCATCAAAACTATGACTGGCAAGTCTGGTGTCTTTCTCTCATCCCATACCCCTATTCCTTCATAAACACCTAAAAGAGAAACTTCACAAAGTTTTGCAAAGTCACATGTAGGGATTCGAATCATCTGAAAATATTAAGTATTATAGAACTCTGGGCTCCCTTTTCCCTTGGCTTGCCAGTTGAGAGGAACCCAACCCATTCAGAAAGTATTTAAGGACTCATTCACTAACAATAAAAAAAAAAAAAATTGCTTTCCTCAGGTCCAGGTTGGAAAGGGAACTTATTTTCTGTTTTATTTTCATTTAAAAAAAAGATGTGAGACTTCTCATATTGGCAGAAGAAACGATATTCTTGAGGGATTGACATACAACTATTAAATATAAAATACTAAAATTTATTTTTGTATCTCTAACCAGTGATTTGGGACACCTTTATTGAAAGATCTTCCATGGCAAAATATTCTTCAACAGTGTTAGAAGTAAGAGCCGCAGGGCTGGCAGGCACCCCCTGATCTTCCAGATGCCCAGAGCTCAGTTCCCAGCTCCAACATCTGCATGACTTCTTCTTCCACCAGTTCCCACACATACTCACACACAGTTACACACAGAAAAAAAATAAATCTTAAAGTACAAGCAGGCCAGGCGGTGGTGGCGCACGCCTTTAATCCCAGCACTCGGGAGGCAGAGGCAGGCGGATCTCTGTGAGTTCGAGACCAGCCTGGTCTA
>NC_022012.1:25645559-25650407 GCF_000317375.1 Microtus ochrogaster | reverse complement strand
AAAAAAAAAAGAAAGTACAAGCAGATCCGAATGCTTTTCACTAAATCCTGTCTTGGGTACATGGTCTGAGTAATTTTACCAATCTGTCCAACAGAAGCTCAGAGGATCAATGATGCCACTGTATTATAAGAGCTGTGAGCTGTTCCCTGCAAAACTAGACTTTTGGGGAGTCAACCCCACAAACTGGCATCATTAAATAAGCCTGTATTTTAACTCTGTATTCGCTAGGATATACAATATATTTGCATGTACTAATCAGACAGGCAATCAGATACCCTCAGTATATAAAAGTTTAGAGTAGATCTGAAGCCGAAAGCAAGAGTGACTTTTATGGGATTTGCTAAGGAAAATCTCAGAGGTTTTAGCCAACAGTAAATATCTCACAGAGTATCTCCTACCTTCCCTTATTGTTGTCTAGGAACTATCACATCATTTTCTGTGTGAATATGATATCCAAAAATATAAAACACACAAGGAATTTTTATTCCCCCCACTACAGTCCCCCCACTTCTCATCATTCCAGTCCATTCCCATGCCATCAAGAGTGTGATTTCATCTCATCCTGTCACCTGCAGTTTGAGAGCCAGGCTTCCCACACAACTCTAATTACCCTGCGGTTTCACCAGGACACCTTAGTGAGTCTTCCTTAAGAGTACAGCACACAGGGGATCTGACTTGGAAGACCTAACTTTCTGCTCTAATGTAGCACCAGGTGGGCCTCTAGCCAGCCGAAGTAAGCCAAGCATGAGTATGAAGTTCTAATCCTCTGCTCCGATGTCCAGAGAAGAGATTACCACAGGCCCATGTGACTCTAACATCACATTTTAGCAGTACCAGGAATCCAACCTGCTAGTTGGTGCTCTCTCCCCACTAAGTTACATCTCTAACACTTGGAACTGACTTTGGGTTTCAAGACCAGGTGCTCATCTTAGTTTCCTCTAATTTCCACTCAGATTTATATCTTCTCACTATTAAAGAGAGATGACAATTCTAATTGTCAAAATTGCTATAAGAACCAAATGTAACTGTAAAGTCACTCTGTAGCTGAAAGCACTCTAACCCTTTTCGGTTTCTCTGCAACTTGCTAAACAACCCAGTTTCAACCCACCTACCACTTAAACCAGGCCGTTTCCATTCTATGTGGCCTCTGGCTCTACTTCCCCATACAAGAAAACAATTAAAGGCCCAAGATGAAAGATAATTTTTTAATAATTTGGATACTTTCACAGAGAGACAGGGAAGCCCTGTCCCTACAGAAAGGCATTCCCACCCACCCCTGCACCACAGCAGGATACAGAAGGTGTGACCAGTGCACTAAGTACGTAGGACTTTAAAACCATCCTTCTGAGCTGTCTGCGGCTCGTAGTGGCTGAGAAGTGTGAAATGGCCAGGAATAAAAACCGCAAACTCAGACTTACTTCTCCTAACACTGCCCCACCTCCACCATTTTCTCTATGCTCCAATCAGGTGGCCAGCTTCAAGGGTCTGGTTTGCAACTGCTGTTCTACAGCAGATAGAATCTCTGGGCTGTACGCAAGTGCACTGTGAGCAGCATCTCGGCCAGCATCCCCTACTCTCTCTTGACAAATGTCAAGGACAATCCCACAAGTGAAGATACAGGGACAACCAAGACCCTGACACCCACCTTTAGTAAGTGGTACCAAACTGGTCTCACTTGACCTCATGGCCTACATTCCCTACTATGTAACCTCTCATTATCAAGTAAGCCCCCAACCTGTTAAGAGTATTATTATGCTCTCATTCTGGCCAAAGGAGTAAGGGATCAGTTTAGGGGCACTAAAGCCCGCATTTCTATTTGATAAAAGATGCACAATAAGTTTTTTTAAAAAAATAAGTTACACAAAATTTTCTTGACACAAAACTCATCTGGACAAGTCACCAAGAAGGTCGAAAACTAAAAAGTAAAATCCTCACACAGAATGAGGCTTATTTGCTGCTGGCCCGCTCCCCAACTGGAAGGCCTGCTCCCTGGGCATCCACCACTCAGGAGGTAAACTCTGGCTTTTGTGACTGTGACCTCCCATGACTTTGATGTTCTCTCCTCCTGGACTAGACAGTGCAGCCCTGAAACCCTAAAATGGAACCTCGTCAGGGCTTCATTCTGGAGTGTGGCTGCAGAACCTAGGCCATAGTTGGCAACACCCTCCACCACTCTGCCTCAAGCAAGAGAGCTCTGAGGAATGAAGCAACCAACTTCCCTGTTCCCTTTCTGTCAGCCAAGATGCATGAGGCCTGGTCTCGTAAAGCTGCCTCTCTTTCTCAGTCACTGTTGTTCAGGTGCTTGTTTAGGAGAAGGAGCGGTGGTCACAACAACAGTGGAGACTGCTTTGGAGGAGCCAGAAGCTGTGCCCTGTTGGAGATGGGATGCGGGAACAGTCTGGATGCGCACCTGTGCACAAAGAGAGAAAATCTGGTCAGTGAACTGCAAGTAGGCACATCAATGAAGGAAAGCAAAGGAAACAGACAAGCTGAGATGGTCAACAGTCAGCATTAGACCTTACCTGTGTGGCCTGGCCTTGTTGTTGAAGTTGCTGCAACTGCTGGGCAGTGAGGAAACTCACTGGCTTATTGCCAGCAATGAGCTTAGTACCTGCTGGCATGGTTGTGAGGATGATGTTGCGACCCAGCCCACTGAGACTGTGGAAGGGAAACAGAAGTAAGGTATGACCACACATTGCTCTGGCTCAGACTGAAGCTCCATATGGAATGAAGGACAATAAAGAGGCCTTGTGCTCATTAAAAACCTCAGCATTCTGAATTCAAATGGAATCTCATACTAGGGCTACCTTTCTTCTAAACTTCTATACTCTCCATGGCTGGAGCCTCCAGAGTAGTGGATAAAATACTCTAAACTCTACACTCTGCCCAGCAAGAGACAGGAACCATGAGTCCCTGGCAAGAATCTCTTCCAGTTGGACACATGGGAAGGAGAGCTGACAGCACTACAGACAGTACAGGTGTGAGGCAGCCCCAGCAACCCAGCAAGATCCCTGTCCCTTAGGAAAGAAAAAGGCCGCGCCCACATCCCCAAACAGCTCCTCATGATTAAGAATGCCCAAATGACTGCCATCAGTCTTTATCCAAGTCAGGGCCAGAGGAAGTCAACATTTGCCAAAACCGTCTTAAGCTCGGGCTCAAATATCAAAGGAAGGATCCTTTGATCCAGCAACATCTTCCAACCATCCCACCCCAACACCCTGCCCCTCCTCATTTTCTACACTCAATATATCCCCGCTTTAGTACTCCTGTTGTACTCCTCCTACTCTACAATAGAAGCCAGGCACAGAATGGCTCTTTTATGTCTTAATTGTTGCATCCAAAAACAGTACTGGGGATTCGATGTGTATCACTGATGGAAATGTCAGGCATCAAGCACCTTCGCATTCTGCAAAACTGCATTTGCTCTTCCACAAACAGCACTCACTTGGCTCCAAGGTTGCCTTTGATAATGGGGGCTGTGACGACACTCTTGCCCTTCATTGGCTGGCTAATCACAGAGAGAGGAACTGTGATCCTTGTAGGTAGCTTCCCCTACAAAGAAAACAATCAGCATTTGTGAGCTAGAAGGAGCAAACAGCTAGTTCCTACAGAGAAGAGAAGAAGCGAGAGCACTAGAGACAGCGCCAATCCTCATTCCCCAAGGGTTCCAATATTCCTGCAGTCAGAACCCAAGTAACTCCAATAAACTTGCTTATACGTTAGGCTATATGCCTGTTTATCACGATGAGCTCAAGCTCTGAGTTTGCCTTAAGTCTCAGGAGACTCTGAACTTAGAAGTCCAGGGGGAATGGAACTTGAGACTAGGTCTCTCCATAGAGCCCAGGCTATACATCAATTCAGTCTTCCTGCCTCAGCTTCTCTAGAGCTAGGATTACAGGAATGCACCATATACTCAGCTAACAGACCGGGACTTTTGAACAGTGCTGGAAACTGCGTTTTGTGTTATGTGGGGACAAAGGGTGCAATGTTATAATTTAAGTATAAAATGTCCCCCACAGGCTCATATACTGATTACTTTAGAAGATTGTAGACACTTTTAAGAAGTGAGTCTAGTTGGAGGAAGTAAGCGCAGTAGTGTGCTCTTGAGGTTATGCCTAATTCCTGGTTCTCACTGACACTTCCTCTCATGAGCTGAGCAGCCTTAGACATGCTCACTCCCACCACTATGATTTGCTGCTCATCACTGGTCCAGAATCAACAGAGCTAAAGACTGGGACAGAGACTCTGCGACCATGACTCTAAGTTAATGTTTTCCTAGTTTATGGCAGGTATTTTGTCACAGCAATACAAAATCTGACTAATAAAGAGTATAATTCTTTAAAATTTTTTTGATTAATTTTATGTGTTTTACCTACATGTATATTTGTGAATTGCATGTGTATCTAATGCTAGTGGAAGTCAATGTCCATTTCTGACTTAGGCTGCCTAGTTTTTGATGTTTGATTAGTAACAAAATTACCCATCCCACCCAGTACTGGGGATAAAACCTAAAGTCTCCCACATGCTAAGCAGGTGTTCTACCACTGAGTCACACACCCAGCAGGTAATTTATAACCATATGTAAATCTTGCTTGTTTTTAAAAGATAGAAGAGAGATGGCTCAGAGGTTAAGAACAGTAATTGTATTTTCAGAGGACCCAGGTTCAACTCCCAGCACCTACACAGCAGCTCACAACTGTCTATAACTCCAGTTCCACAGGGATCTGACACCCTCACACAAACATGCAGACAAAATACCAATGCATAGCTGGGCGGTGGTGGCGCACGCCTTTAATCCCAGCACTCGGGAGGCAGAGGCAGGCGGATCTCTGTGAGTTCGAGACCAGC
>NC_022012.1:25636490-25645459 GCF_000317375.1 Microtus ochrogaster | reverse complement strand
CCACAGAGAAACCCTGTCTCGAAAAACCAAAAAAAAAACAAAAACAAAAAAACAATGCATATAAAATAAAAATAACGTTAAAAAAAATACAAGAGGGACTGAAGAGATGGCTCAGCAGTTAAGAGCACTGGTTGCTCTTTTAGAGGACTCAGGTTCAGTTCCCAGCACCGGCTCACACCTGCCTCCAATTCCAGGGCTTTAACACCTCACACAGACACACATGCAGGCAAAACACCAGTGAATATAAAATAAAAAAATAATAAATGTTAAAAAAAAAAGATAGCACTAATTGTGCTACCAAAAAGTCTATCAGCTATATATTGTTACATGCGTAGAAAATATTTTCTTCAGTTTGGAACTAGGAATGTAGCTCGTAGAGTAGTTGCCTAGTAGGCTCAAAACTCTGGCTTTTAGCCCCAGTGCTGCAGGGTCACAATTAGTGTGTCAAACTTTCAATATGTGTATCTTTGAGACTCAGTTATCTACGCTCCAGAAATACTTTTTTTAAAAATATTTATTTATTTATTATGTATACAATATTCTGTCTGTGTGTATGCCTGCAGGCCAGAAGAGGACACCAGACCTCATTTCAGATGGTTGTGAGCCACCATGTGGTTGCTGGGATTGAACTCAGGACCTTTGGAAGAGCAGGCAGTGCTCTTAACCGCTGAGCCATCTCTCCAGCCCCAGAAATACTTTTTAAAAAAACCTTGCACTAGAGCATTACTGTAGCACACTGGCAGCAGAAGCTCTCCTATGTATTATCACATCACTAAACAGGGCTTGGTCAATATCTGAGAATGGCCTACATTCTTAACTAGGTGTATATACATGGAGTGCTCAGGGAAAGGGCTGGAAGGATAAATACATTATTCATTAACCCTTGTAAGGACAGGAAAATTTTGTATTTTACCCTATGCTTCTGACATTATTCTTTATATTTTAAGGATTTATATGTGTACATGTATACACACACATGCTACACTTTTCTAAATTGTATTCCAAAAACAAACAACCCAAATCTATATGTCAAATTGAGTGATATGGACAGATCAGTTTCCTAGTTCTTAGTCTCCTAAGGGACAGGGGCCGAACCTGAAGAACTTTTCCAGGCGGGCCTTGGCTGTACACACCTGCAATTGTGTACAACAATTGACTTGACTGAGAGAAGAAAATCAACAAATGAGGAGAGTCAAGACCAGCTTAGGCACATAACAAGTTCTAAGCCAGCCTGGGCTATAGCAAAATCCTGCGTCCAACTTAATACAAGCTAGGGTCATCTGAAAGGAGGGAACCTCAAGAAAAATGTCTCCAAAAATCCAGCTGTAAGGTAGTTTCTTAATTAGTTCTTGATACAGGAAGCCCTAACCCATTTTGGGCAATGCCATCCTGGGCTGGTGGTCCTAGGGTGTATAAGAAAGCAGGCTGAGCAGGCCATGAAGAACAAGTCAGTCAGCAGCAACTCTCCATGGCCTCTGCATCAGCTCCTGCCTACAGATTCCTGCCTTGCTTGAATTTCTGTCCTGACTTCCTTCAATGATAAACAGCAATATGGAAATAGAAGCTGAATAAACCCTTTCCTCCCCAACTTGCTTTTGGTCATAGTGTTTCATATCCCAGCAACTGAAACCCTAAGACACCCATCTCCTTCCAGAAAATAGCTTCCTGAGCAGAAGGCTAAAATCTTTACCATCAACAATACTCACAGACTGGGATGTGGACACAACTGTAGTGTTAACAGGGACCTGTCGCACTGTGGGGGCTCCAGTCCCAATGCTGATAGGGGTGCTTGTTGCCCCAGAAGCCACAGCCACAGTCTTAGACACAGTAGCATTTATACTGGGCAAGGACACCGTTGAAGAATGGACAGTTCCAGACCCACCAGCGACAGAGGCTCCTTGCTTTGCATGTGCTGCAACAGTAATAGTCTGGCCTGCTTTAGGAGGCATCACTCCCAGACCCTGCACAATGCGGATTGTGGCAGCAGGTTTTGCTTCTGAAGAGGCCACTGTGTTCTTTCCCTTCTGATCTGCCACACTCACACCAAGAGCTGGCATCAAGCGAAAAGCTGAATTCGAGGTTTCTGTTGGCTTGAGATCAGGAGTTACTTTGACCACGGTAGTACCTGCTGGAGCTGATGAAGGAACACTGGCTGAAGGGGTCTTGGCAGGGCTGTCTGCTGCATGGACAGGGTTGGAAGTGACGTGTAAGGTAGCGGAGATGCCTTTGCCTGCAGTGCCACTTCCTGTCCCAAAGAGGTCCTGAGTCAATTTGACTGTGGTAACCTGAGACTTGGCCAATGTGGCCATCATGTCCGGAGTGATTCTCAAAACCGTCTGGCCCTTGGCGTCTGTGGTGATGGAAGAGGGTGGCAGGCGCAGTACATCTTTACCCTGGATACGGAAGTTAGTGGCTGTGAGCGGAATGCTGCTGCCTGTCTGGGGCTTCACACCAAGCTGCCCAGTTATTGATACCTGGACGGGGAAATACAATACCAATGAAAAGATTCACAGTGCTAAACTGGTGTCATGGATTAGGCAAACCTCTACTCATAGGCATACAATTCATGTATCTTTAACTTTTCATTTTCAAAAATGGTCAACACAAACAAAAGTAAAGAAGAATATAACAAACCATATACCCTTTACCCAGCTTCAAATGCAATTACTTTGTCAATCTTATCTATCCTTTCCTGGCTTTAGCAAGGAATAGAAGTGATTGAGCTGGTGCTTTGGCAGAGTTACCAGCAGTACAGGTAAGCTGGGAGTTGAGACTTGCCCTCACAAAGGGTTCTAGAAAGTAAATCCAAGGCCTCACCACTAAGCTACACCTACCAGCCCCACCCCACAAGAACTGGAATATTTTAAAGTAAACCAAGATACATTATTTTGTTGAATGTGTGTGTGTGTGTGTGTGTGTGTGTGTGTGTGTGTATAACTTACTTAGCAAAGGATTTTGAGTTTTTTATTTTCGTTGTCTTGTTTTTGGGGTTTGTTTGTTTGAGACGGTTTCTCTGTGTATCCCCAGCTGTCCTGGAACTCACTCTGCAGACCAGGCTGGCCTCGAACTCAGAGATCCACCTGCCTTTGCCCCCAAATGCTGGGATTAAAGGCATAAGACACCACCATAAGGTGTAAAGGACTTTTTAAGCTAAAAATATTATTCACAATGCCATTACAATGGAGTAAGTACTGTCAGCATGTATATGATCATCCCACCCCATACCACCCTTTAGTAATTCAAATCCATCTATTTACAGTTAGCCCACGTGTTTTGAGCACTAGCATGGTGCACTAGCTCCAAGAAGGGACTCTGGAGTCAGACTACCTGAGTTCACCACTACCAGCTTCACGGTACCCAACATGTTATTAATAGCCTGACCCTCTGGTCTACTCAATGCCTTCCTCTTGGTAGCCCTTCTACTGGACCACTATCATAGAAAGCAAATACATATGATACTGGCCATCAAAAGAACAAAAAAATCAAATCTGATTGTTTCATGATTCATCTGTACACAATACTCCAGCCCAAATTCTATGTTGTCTTCAGAAGCAACATTTCTCTTTAAATTATTCATATTTACTTATTTCTGCTTCCTCACCTGACATTGCCTTTAACAATCCAGATCCTGGTCCCAGTCACAGCTGTTGAATAGCTACACACAATGAATCTCATCCATACTTTACAACATCCCACACAGGTGCTGTCCAATATTAAATCTCTATGTCCCAGATTCTCCATCCTCCAACTTTATTCCCTCTCAGTAAATGATACCACTATACCTAACTACTCCATACAGAGCCCACAGGAACACTTCTTTTAGACCCATATTCAAGCACCAGCAAACCACATGAGCTACATTCCCCTCTTGCCACAGCTAACAAACACCCTCCATCCCTCTTACCCAGGCTGCTGCAGCTGCTCTATAGTCTTCTTGCTTTCATTCTTGTTCCCCAAAGTGCACCGTATCCAATAGCTAGGGATTAACTACAAACCAGCACCCGATGAGTTCACAATCTGCCTGTGTTCACCGTCACATCAAAGCTTGACACTGTGACAAACGTCAACCTCACCAAATGCACTGCTTATGCACTAAGTTCCCTGTCACTCCACAAAAGTGTTCCTGATGTACCACACTCAATCTCCAGTCTACACACATAGTACTTTATCTCCAGGTCACCACTACATGGCACAACGACTTCATTCCCTTAAATGTCATTTCTTCAGAGAAGCTACTTTCCATCATCACAGCTAAACTAACACACGATGTCCCATCCATCTTCCATCTTTACCCAAATCACCACAGTTTGTTTTTGTTTTTTTTTTCTTATGATTTTTCAAGAAAGGATTTCTCTGTAGTTTTGGAGCCTGTCCTGGTACTCGCTCTGTAGAGCAAGGTAGCCTTGAACTCATGGAGATCTACCTGTCTCTGCCTCCTGAGTGCTGGGATTAAAGGCATGTGCCACCACCGCCTGGCTATAGTGTTTCTTGTTATCTCATACTTTTTTGTCGCCTACTCCTATGACATATGAGCTCCACAAAAGGGCTTAGTCTCTTTAACACAGCCTAAATTCCCCAAAGACAATACATACCTGCTAAATAAAAATGTTATTTTGTCACTGAGTGGATCTATTTCTTCACCTACCTACCCACGATGCCATGACAGACTGGCTAATGTTTATACAAAACACAGTGGGGTAAAGTCGACGAGAGGCACTGCTCTAGTACCAGGTGTCAAAAGGCTTCACAATTTTTTAAATATTTATTTATTTATTATGTATACAATATTCTGTTTTGCGTGTGTGCCTCCAGAAGAGGGCACCAGACCCCATTACAGATGGTCGTGAGCCACCATGTGGTTGCTGGGAATTGAACTCAGGACCTTTGGAAGAGCAGGCAGTGCTCTTAACCTCTGAGCCATCTCTCCAGCCCCCCACAATTTTTAAAGTGAGATCACATCTGCATATTCACAGTCAAGAAAAAACAAATGTATATTCCACCTTTACAAGCGACAAACTAAAAACTCTGTAAAATACGCCATGAAGCTAACTGCATAACCAGGGAAGCTACCCCATAACTCCAGCTACCAAATATTGAAATACACAAAAAGAGATGAGCATAAAGTTTGCTTCTGGGGTGGGGGTGGGGCACTCACTTGATAAATCTCCAAACCCTGAGACAAAGGCAATAAAGCCTCCTCCATAGGCACCCTGGCTGTTCAGTCTCATTCCACGCCTTAGCTCCTTTGCTTTTATCTTTAGGACACCACTCAGAGTCAGGTCCACATACCTGCTTGATGATGTTCTGTCCTGCGACATTCTGGATGACAGCTGTCGTGGAGGCACTTGGAGCAGAGTTCCCGGGAGAACTCATGGCTGGCTTGCTCACTGGGCTGACTGCAGCAGGAAGATTTGTCACTGTAAGCCCTGTCTGCCCAGGTCCAGGCCGCTGTACAGAGGCCGCTGCAGTTTGCCCCTTGACTGGAACAGTTGCCACAACTGCCTAGTTCAAGATGTGAAGTCAAGAGACCAATTAGACACCAAAATGGGATCAGCAGTCATGCAAGGGCCCTGTACAACTCCGCTCAGAAAGTATTCTGAAAGTACCCTTGCTATCAGAGCCTGAAGCTCACCACACCCTGGAATGTACACTCTATCTCCTATATTTGTTTTTTTGTTTTTCTTTCAATGAGCCAACTTTATTCCCCGAGGGGTGCACCGTTCCTGGAGGTACTGCAATACCAGGTGGATGCGTGGAGTGGACGAAGCAAGCTCCTATTCCAACTCCTAATTACAAAAATCCATTTAATATATTGTCCTCAGATAGAGGACATATCAGATATTAAACTGATAAGAACAGATACTACACTTGATCTTAGCCAAAAGGCCAAGAAGCGATTATCTCCTATATTTGTATCATGTTCACAATGTTTTACATTTAACCTCTTATTTCATTTCCATATGCTGAAGACATTTTACATACAGGAAAGGAAAATGAAGACAAAATATGTGAATCTTTCAAACAAGTGATCAGTGGCATGGCTAAAGGCACAATGGAAATTTAGAAGCACAATTCTCCTTCTACAGGGCCTTGATATAACAATGAAGATCTTGTTTCTGACATGCAAAACAGAGTACCTAAAAGTACTTTTCCAAGCTTTGAACATTTCCCTTGAAACTTTGAACATTAAATGAGTTCACTGAACTTCATCATTAATACCAACAATATAAGACTTCCAGGTCTTCCTCAAGCTCTACTTGTCTGAGTCACTGAGTAGCCCACTTCTAGGTCTATATGGTCCCTGTATCCCAATGACATGCAGCATCCACTTACCTGGGGTACTACTTTGGTTTGTGTAGCAGTGACTGGCACACGAATCTGTGGTCCTGCTGGCATCTGTGGTAGTGTCTGTGCTGGCCCTACTGACTGCTGGGAAACAGCAGGAAGGCTGGGCTGGGCTACCACCCGAACCTGGGGCAGTCCAGCTGAGCTAGAGTGGCTTACAACCCGAGCAGTAGCCTGAGAACTGGGTGGAGTCTGGATGGAAGCTGGGGAAAGCATCGTTCCTAGCTGTGGCATTGTTGGTGAGGACACCAGAAGAACACTATATGAAAAATCAAGGGGGAGAACACAAAACTCAGCACATGCATACAGAAAGACTCTAGAGGGAAAGAACAAGAGAAGAAACACAGGTACTTACCCTGAACTTGACTTAGCTGGCTCAGAGACAGTGGTAGAGCCACTTTTGCTCACTGCTGATACAGGTGGAGGAGATATGGGGGTGGTGGGCAATGCTGGCGTGGTGGGGGTTACAGGTGTAACTGGGGTAGGTGGCATGCTGGAGTCACTGAGGCTCATCTGGCTTTGCTCAGAAGGACCACTAAGACCCTTCATGGAGCTCTCCTTATTACTGGACTTCTAGAAAAGAAAAAGGGTCTACCTCAGGCATCATGAAGGCTCCTGATACACTCACTGGGTCAGGTAAAAGCCGAGTGTCTCTGCTGGCACACCTCATCTTAGAACCTCTAAAGTAAACGCCCTCACGAGATAACTTACCACCTTGGATGGCGGCTTGGGTTTTTGCTGAAGAGCTTTTCTGGCTTTAGCTGCTGCTGCTTGAGCTTGATGGATCCGTTCTATAAAGAAAAACATTATACAGTTTAGGAAATTTGGCCTTAGCATGCTTAATGAGAAGATCTTTGTTAAAAAACAAAGGCCTCTCCAAATAAAAGTTGTAATCCCACTTTTAGGGAGCCTGAGGCAGGGAAACAGTAAATTCAAGGCCAGCCTGTTACCAGGCTAGACTCTGTCGCAAAGCAAAGCAAACAAAACAAAAAGCTGGACTTGACTATGCACAATTGTTAAGTCCAGAACTGTGGAAACAAAGACAGAATCATACCAAGTTCAAAGCCAGCTTGCCCAAACAGCAAGATCCTGTCACAAAAACAAAGTAAGACAAACCATGGCCTTGTTGGTGGACTGGATTCTGCCTCCATAATCCTATCCTAACTGAATGCTACCAGAGTAACAGATCTGAAACAGAAGGCAGAAGCATCTAGTCAGCACTCTGAAGCTCACATACCAAACTCTTCCTCACTCCGGTCACGATGCAGGTAGATCCACAGCTTTCGTCCAATGTCGTATTTCACACAAGGGTCTTTTTCATAATGCAGTCGATCCAGTGCACCGCTCACTACAGTGTTCACCTATGAACAGAACAAAAGGAGACATGGGAAAAGTCCAGCCAAGATAATAAAAGTTATCTGGACTCCCAGGAAAAACTAGCAGATGTAAGTCACAGAGAATAACAATCTAGCTCTGTCCTTTCACTGGCTTACTTTGAAAGGAATGGTGTACAGCTAAGATACTAATTGTCTTCACTGTAATGCATCCTGTGAACTAATTAACTGTAGAAACCTTTCCTTTATTACAAGAAGGCTGGAGAGATTGCTCAGCAGTTAAGAGCACTGCTGGTCTTGTTCCCAGCACTCATATCAGGTGGCTCAAACAATGATAACTCCAGCTCCAAGGGATCCAATGCCCTCTGCTGGCCTTCATGGTCACCTACACTCACATGGCATGTGTTAATATAGACACATATACACAGAAATAAAATTTTTTAAAATATATCTTTTAAAAAAAATACAGTTGTGAATTACTGGGAATCAAACCTGGGTCTTCTGGAAGAACACTGTTCTTAACCATTAAGTCATTTCTCTACCCACTTGGCCATAGTATTTTTATTGGATTATTTTAGTGTTCTTACTATATGTATGATATGAATATAGTCAAACATTTGCCATAGTATGTGTGTGGCAGTCAGAAGACAACTTTCATGGCTGCTGCTCACCATCTATCTACCTTGTTGAGACACAATCTCTTGCTGTTTCTAACATACTGTGTTTTCCAGGCTACCTAGTCCAGAGAAAAGGTGAGTCTCCCTTGCCTGACTCCACCCTTACTTAAGAGATGCTGGGATTAAAGATCTGTCACCTCATCCAGCTTCATATACAGACTCCAGTGAAGTTAGGTCATCAGGCTTGCACAGCAAGTGTCTTTACCCACTGGCCCATTGATTTTTGAGGCAGGAGTCTTACTATGTTATCTAGGCTTCAAATTCAAAATCGTCTTGCTTCAGCCTCCCAAGGTAACTGGTATTTATTATAAGTACATGTCATCATGCCTAGATAGCTTTTATTCATTTGATTTGATTTTTTGTTTTGTTCTGATTTTTTGTTTGTTTTTGATACAAGTTTCTCTGTGCAGTTCTAGCTGTCCTAGAACCCATTCTGTAAACCAGTCTGGCTTCAAACTCAAGAGATCCACCAGTCTCTGCTTCCCAGGTGTGGGATTAGATGACTTACTCATTCATTTTATTAAAAGATTTTATGTTAGCCGGGCGGTGGTGGCGCACGCCTGTAATCCCAGCACTCGGGAGGCAGAGGCAGGCGGATCTCTGTGAGTTCGAG
>NC_022012.1:25631846-25636390 GCF_000317375.1 Microtus ochrogaster | reverse complement strand
AAAAACCAAAAAAAAAAAAAAAAAAAAGATTTTATGTTAGAGGAAGCACATACAGCTCCTGATGGGTATAACACTCTGGGGGGAAAAGAGTGTAACTTACATTTCCTAATAGTTTTTCTCAAATACATTCTGAAATGAAGCCAAAAAAAAAGCTATTTCACTAACTTACCTGAGTGCTGGTGACATCTGGAGCAAGAAACTGAGAGTCCTTGAGCAGTTCGCAGATCTCTGCTCGAGTGCCTTCTCCATTAGGCAGCCGAGCTGCAGCATCCCGAACTGGTATCAGAAAATGCAAAATCCAGGAGTCAAGCAAAGCTTCCAGTGAATATGACATCTCCTGACCTGTTCTGGTGGGGACTGAGCTCCCTAGAATGAGGTCTCTGAGCCTCATCTGCCAGACAAAGACACACTGCCCTCTAGTGGCTGTAAACACTGCATGAACTTAATACACTTTTAACATACCCTGCGGGCAAAATCAGGCCCATGGATACCTTAGAACTGAGTGAAGTGGTTCTCATCCCCAAATGGGACATCACACCCACCCCTCACCAAGGCTCAGGGAGGTCATGAAAGAGTGGGCGGAAAGATTTTAAGAGACAGAGGTTAGGGAGGGTTGCAGGAAACAGCACCTTTTGGACATGGAGGGAGTTGTACTCAGGAACTCTCAAAAGCTGTGGTCACTACACAAGACCCGCACAAGATCTACCTAGTCACTATTCCAGCATGGACAGGAGGGGTTCAAAAGGTTCCACTTCTGGTTGCAAAGCTCCAGGCAGTCAGGGCAGCCAGTGGAGATAAAGTCAGGTTTCTTTGAAGGAGGGATAGGTTACCCATGCTACAGTGAAGGCCTACACCCACACCACACACACATGCAGATGACACTAAATGAACTCATCAGTAGGATACACACACATATATAATATACATTTTTATTGAAAACATAAAGTTGGGAGGGCATCTGAGGTAAGGGACTAGAAAGGTGTTGAAGGAGGGAGTAAAGGGTGGGTTAGAGCAAAATAAAACGAATTCATGTATATATAGGATAAAAGAAAAGTAGTTCTATAAACTTGATTGTAAAAACGTAATTTAACACTTCCTTCAATTATCAACGAACATTATAAATCACATATTGATATTACTGTACTATTACAATAGAAATCAAATACTTTTTATGCTATAGGTATTGAAGACAACAATTCAAATCACTTACATTCACCCCCATTGGAAGTTAGAAAATTTGAAGCATCCGCTACTGGGTCCTATCATTCAATATCATAACAAAAACTGTTTTGCATTTAAATTTGTTTTAACATCTTAATAGTTACTAAAACGACTGGCTGGCTTCTTCTGCAACTCTTAAGTATTTCAAGAATTTAAATGCAGCTGGGTTGGGGAGGCACATGCCTTTAATCCCAGAAGAGGCAGAGGCAGAGAGATCTCTGAGTTTGAAGCCAACCTCATCTACAAAATTCTGGGACAGCTAAGACTACATAGAAAAATCCTGTATCAAAAAAAGGGGGGGGATTTAAATGCATAATTCTAACTCTGGGAAGGAGTTCAGAGGTCTCACTAGACTACCAACAGGACTCATAACACAAAGAATTCTTCTCTTATTTTTTTTAAAGATTTATTTATTTTTATGTGCACTGGTATTTTACCTGCATGTATGTCTGTATGAAGATGCCAGATCCTCTAGAGCTGGAATTACAGACAGTTGGGACCCACCATGTGGTTGCTGGGAATTGAACTCAGGACCTCTGGAAGAGCAGTCTGTTCTCTTAACTGCTGAGCCAACTCTACAGGCCCTCTTATACAATATCACTAAGTCGGCTTCAAACTCACTATGTAGCAGAGGCAGCCTTTAAATTCACAATGGTCCTCTAATCTCAGCGTCCTAAGTACTGGGGTTACAGGCATGTGACCTCTCTCAGGAAAAAAACAAACAAACAAAAACCTCTTTAGCGAGGCAGAGTGCGATACCTAAAGTAACTACCAGCTTGCAAGCAGAGTTCATCAAGATGAACACGGCTTCAAAAAGAAGCACTAGTTCCTGGCATCCATCTCCCAGCACAAAATCTATCCTGCCACCTCATAGATTAGAAAATTCATGAGACTGATCCTCAATGGTTGGAGTGTGCTGTGTGAGGGGTTAAGGTTTGGTATAGGAAAATTCTGAGGAAAGTTCTGGGGTAAAAATAAGAAATTCCTAGTAATAAAGGCATGCATGCCACATACCAAGAGACAGAATGGTGACATAGGCAGGTCGGTCAGAACGCAGCAGGGAATGTTCACGAGCCTTGTTGAGGGAGGTCTCCTTGTCAAACACACCCTTCACTGGCCCCACCACAGACTCAAAGCCATGCATGCGAAAGGTAAATGCCTTATGAGGTTGGCTATACCTGTAACGCTCCTACCAAGAAAAAAGTCAGAAAATTACCATGTCACAATGAGTGGGGTTCTTTCTAGCACTCCCTTAAAATAAATGGATCAAATGAGATGTTACAATAAGGAGGAAACAAGCAAAGAACTATGACCCAACCACAGTGGAAAAAAGGACAATCCTCACAACTGGTCACCTAGGAAATGGCAAGGAAGTAAAATGCATTCTGCTACCTGGAAGAAAAGATAGTAGGAAAAAAAAGTTTCTTTCCCGCCAGGTAGTGGTGGTGCACACCTTTAATCCCAACTCTTGGGAGGCAGAGGCTGGCCAGCCTGTTCTATAAGAACTAATTCTAGGACAGGCTCCAAAGCTACAGAGAAACCTGTCTCGAAAAACAAAATAATAATAATAAAAATTTCTTTCCCATTTACCAAATCAGTTCTACCCCAACAAGTAAACTCAACCATCTAAGCTAAAGGACGTGAACATCCAAGGAGCTGATAGCAAGGAAAACTCAGGCTCAGTGCTTCTGAAGAGAGCTTACCTGCTCTTGAAACACCCGTTTCTCTTCTCCTGTGCTAGGCCGCACCACATAGTCAGTTCTTCTGGAACATAAAGAATTCTATGTTATCTCTGAGAGCAAGGGGGTCATGAAGCATCCCCTTAGCTACATGGAAGATGTCCCTTCAAAAGTGCTCGTCCTACTCAGTCTGCTCTCCAGTTCTTACCATACAAGTCTTGTTGACATTTCCCATGCTACCCCATTCTTGGGATCCTCAAGTGTTTGGAATAAACAGAAAGAGAATGGCATCTTTACCTACTGTTTTCAGCATGGCTAAAAAGTCAGCTAAATGACAAAATGTCATTCTTGGTAGAACAAAGCACTTCAAGTATATCTGATGACAAGAATGCTATTTCTGCCTTCCAAAGAAGTTGAGTTCTTAACCCCCACTATGTGAAGGTATATATATATATGTAAGTATGCATGTGTACATGTAATGGTTACAGTAAGGATGGGCCTCTGAACTCCAGTTTGAACAGGCAGGAATCAGGAACGTGAGATGACTAAGCATGAAGACCACTACTAGAAGGCAAAGGATCTGAACTCTAGTCAGGGTCCAGATACCTCCTTTAGCAAGTCACTCAACTTCATGGATTTCTTTTTACAAGTAAAATGAGGAACTTGAATCAGATTAATCATTCTGAAGTGGAAACCAGGAAGGTTATGCAGGACACTGCCCAACTACAAGGCAGATCATCTTAGACTACCGTAGTCAGGAACCATTCTTACTAAGCATATATGTCCTCCTCCAGTATGTTGAGGCATATTAGTCCATGGGCTTCTAGGGTCTTCCAGTCCACTACAACTCAAACACACTAAAGCAGCCAGCAGACCCACAGCAATAATGTCAAAAGTCGTGGCTTCATGGGAAACTACCCACCATGAGAATATACTCACACTCGAGGGACAGGTGTCATGGCATCTGAGATGTCTTCATTCTCTTGCTGAAGAAAGGGAAAACATTACCAGGTAAATGAACTAGACAATTTTTACTAATTTAAGGGCTCTAAAAACCCAAGTAATGAAAAAGTAAGAGATGTACCTTACAGAAGATCTGGTCTTTGGTTTCTAACCACAGGTGGAAGAGAGCAGCTAATTCCTTTTCATTATCTTGAGACTGAACTGCAGGGGTGGGGGTACACACAAAAAGTTAAGAAATTTAGAGTTTTATTCAGAATCCTGCCTTCTCTTCACCAGCTCTATCCATGCCAGAAAGAGAACATGTCAGAATCTATCACTAGTTCTTTCCACATGTTCATGCCACTACCCTCAGAGCCTGGACTACTAGACCAGGATGTCACTTGTTCCGATCTTTTCAATAAGTATTTACAGAGTAGTCACCGTGCACCAGGCACCTGGATGAAGTTGAGATTTTTTTTCTTGGTAGGAGCGCTACAGGTATAGCCAACCTCATAAGGTCGCATGCATGGTTTTGAGTCTGTGGTGGGGCCAGTGAAGAGTGTGAACACAGATTAATATAAATGGGTTGATTTAAGTTAAAAGAGCAGTTAGAGGGCTGGAGAGATGGCTCAGAGGTTAAGAGCATTTTCTGCTCTTCCAAAGGTCCTGAGTTCAATTCCCGGCAACCACATGGTGGCTCAC
>NC_022012.1:25623093-25631746 GCF_000317375.1 Microtus ochrogaster | reverse complement strand
AAATAAATAAATAAATATTAAAAAAAAAAAAGAGCAGTTAGAAACAAGTCTAAGCTATAGGTCAAGCTTCCATAATTAATAAGAAGACTCCAAGTGTTACTTGGGAGCTGGCAAGCAGGACAGAAAAAGGCTCATTACAGAGTAATGAGTTCATATAAAAATCAATCCTACAAGAAGTAAATGTCATATGAATGCTACAGAAGTTTACATGAGGGAAGGATCCTATTCTTGTAGGTGAGAAAAAAATGTACTCCTCACACTGGCAGAGCAGTAAGAAGACGAGGCAAGAAGAAGCTTAACTCTGTGACTGCCTAGAAAGACTGAACTCTGTGACCTCTTCTTAAATTCTTAAGTCACAGCATATGCAAAACCAAAAACGGAGTAAAGATTTGATTGCAAGGCTTCAGCTGTAAGAAAACATTTGGAAAGGCCCCACACCTTGATCTTGGTGAGATTCTTTATATGACATAAAAAGCAAAGGCACAAGTCAGATTGTATCAACTCAAAAACTATGTACAGTAGAGAAAACACCAGAAGGAAAAAGGCAACCTATAGAATGGGAGAAAATATTTATAATCTACCTATGAACTAAGACGTTAACCGAGCTGGGTGTGAGGGGGCGCACACCCTTAATCCTAGCACCTGGGAGGCAGAGCCAGTTCAAGGACAGTCAATGTTACACAGAGAAATTCGCCTCAAAACAAATAAACAAACAAAACAAACAAAAAAAAAAACAAGGGGATGGCTTAGTAGTTAAAAGCACTTGCTGCTCTCCCAGAGGACCCAGGGTTCCAGCCTCAGCACCTAGCTACACCAACAGCTCACAACTGTCTGTAGCTCCAGTTCCAAGAGATTCAATGCTTCTTCTGACACTCTTGGGCACCAAGCATATTTACAGTGCATAGACAGTGCAAGCAAAACACCCACACGTAAAACAATAAAAAAGTAGTTTGCCAGGCAGTGGTATTATTAATCCCAATATCTGGAAGGCGGAGCCAGAGGCCAAGCTCCTCCAAGTTGAGACCAGCCTGGTTAACCAAGTAAGTTCCAGGACAGCCAGAACTACACAGAGAAACCCTGCCTTGAAAAACTAAAACCAAAAAAAAAAAAAAGTTAATCAAAATTTATAAAGAACTTCTACAAACTGATTGCAAAAATAGATCAAGATCTAGACATCTTGCCAAATGACAGTTCACAACAGCCCAAAGAAGGTACAGGAAAGGGACTCAGTATCTTTAACCACAGGGAAAATCAAAATCACTAACAGTAGCTAGCTACTATTTAAAAAGCCAAAAAAATCAAAAAGTATTAGTGAGACCAGTATGGTGGCAGACCTAAACTCCAAGCAGGAGGCAGACTTCTGTCAGTTTAAAGCAGGTTGGTCTGCAAGGGGAGTTCCAAGGCCACTTAGAACTATACAGAAAGAGCCTGTGTCCAAAAAGAAAAAAGTGCTGGCAGAGATGTGAAGAGAACCCTTGTACACAGCTAGTGAGAGTGTGAACCGGTATAGCCATCATGCAACAGTATGACGGCCCCTAAAAAATTTAGAAAAATGCCCTATGGTCCAGCAATCTCACTTCTTACCAAAAGAAAACTGAAATCAAGGTCTCACAAAGTCCATTCACCCTTGCAATTCCAGCACTTGGGAGCCAGAGGCAGGAGGATCAGTTCAAGGTCATCTTAGCTACATAGTTAAGTTAAAATGTCAGTCTGATATAGATGGTCCTGCCCTTAAAAAGAAAAAGATCTCAGTGATCTGCACTCTGAGCTTTGCATCATGCCCAACTATCATAATCAATCATGAACTATCCAATCTCCACTCTTCTAGTGAGGTCCCTGATGACAGCCAGAGAAACAAGTGAAGAGTAGACAGAGGATGCCACAGTAGGTAGGAAATAAAAACTGCCACGGGCTATCACAGCTCTCACTGGTCAGTTTCACACACCCCATCTCCAAACTCTCCTTCCTTTTGACTTACAACAGACATGAGCTCACTGTTGTGGAGCCACTATCCCCTTTCCTTCTACCACTACAAGAAATGTGGCACCTCCTCAGAAATACCATGACACATTTCCCCTTCTCTCTTGAATTTCCAAACCCCTCCTTTCTGATATTCTTCCCATCACTGACTGCTCTCATTTAAAAAAAGAAAAAGAAAAAAAGAAAAAAGAAGGAGGGAGGGGAAAAAGCCTCTTAGGGGCTTATATACTTACCAAGCAATTTCCACTGCTGGGTTTTCTCTTTGAATTCAACAAATGGAGAGAAACTAGAAGGAACCGCTGCAAGAAATGGAGCACATGAACAAGACATACATCAAGGTAAGTATACAAGTAAGACAGTGTTAGCCTCAGAGTGGCCTTCACCCTGAAGCTGAGCTCTTGGAGAGCTTCTGAGTTTGTTTTTGTTTTTTATTCTGGAGTGTCAAGAAAGGAGAGAAAGGGTGTGTCTGATGCAAATGTACTATTGTACAAATGAGCAGCTATTTGTTAAAATTTACTACAATTTTCATCTGAATATATAATTTAAGAATATTTTAGAAACCAGTTTATATTTATAAAAATAAATTTACTTAAGTTGAAAAAAAAAAGAATTCTCTAGACAAAAGAGGGAAAACATGATGAACCCCCACTGAAAAGACCTCACCTCTGCTTTCTCCAGCAAGATACTGCAGAGCAGGCAATACCAACTCAGCCCAGTTGGGGGCAGCAGAGAACCAGCTGTTGAGGGAGCTGGCTGGAGAAGACTGCCAGTCCAAAACCCGATCCTCCAGCTGAGGGAGAGGAAAAGAAGGAACCTTTGGGTTTCTCTTTACACCAACAATCCCAGGATCTGTCAGAGCAGCAGGGCATGTATATCGTTTGCCAAATTTTCAATGTACGTTAACTAAAACAATGTAGGAGGAGTCCAGCTGAGCTCCTCTTCCCAATAGTGCACTGTCAGTTTGTCAAGGTGACACACGCCAGTCCTCTGGGGAAAGCACCTTCCTTGAGGGACAGCCTCCATCTGACTTCAGTGGGCAAGTCTGTGAGGCAATCTCTTGATTAACTGATATGGGAGGTCCCAGCCCATTATGGATAGCACCACACCTGAGCAGGTGGTCGTAGGTAATACAGGGGAAGTAAGCCACGGGAAGCAAGCCAGTAAGTAGCATTCCTCCTCGTAACTACCTTGACTTCCCTTACTGAAATAAAGCCCCTTCTCTTTGAGTTGCTTGGTCTATGATCTTTACCACAGCCACAGAAAGTAACCAGAAGCAGAAACTAGAGACCACACAAGAGCGTAGCAATTGCAAAACTTGAACACCTCTGAAACTCTTACCACAGGAAGGCTAGCTTGACCCTCCAGCAAGATTTCTAACAGAAGAGAGAAAAAACTGGAAAATAGCTCATTGATCCCGAGGCAAGGCTTGATGTCTTCCAGGGGCCTAACAAGGAGGGAAGAAAATGTAAGTGTTTGATGTCTGAGCCCCACACGCAAGGGTGCACCAACTATTCCAATGTGTCCTCTGACTTCCACATATACAACATAGGCATGCGTGCACACACACACTGTTACAAAGTGTTTTTTTCTTTTCTTCTCCAATGTAGGAGAAATCAAAATGACCAAGAATACATGCCAGATTGGTTCAGGTCCTCTGAGCCTCCTTATAAGAAAACATGGTACATTTTCCCAGCAAGATCCTGGGGCTCAGCACACACAAGCCCCAAGCCTGGACACAGTCTATACTTAACTCCCTCCTGCCCAGCACAGCCAGCTATCTCTGTGGCCCACTCACTCTTCCTTGATAGACGATACTGCCAGTGGAGAAGGGGCCTGTGAGAGAGCCGGGACTCCTTCAGTATTGCTTAGAGGCTCAGCCAGATCTTCTGCCTCGGATTTAATCAACTTTATTTTCTTCTTCTTTTCTTTTTCCTTCACCTTTTTTTTAAGAACAGCCAAATCATATAAGGCTAGGAAGGGGAAAAAAAACCACAACTCATAAAACTGCATTATGGTGAGAAGTCTTTATCTGCATTTGCTTTCTCAAAGACTGTCAAAGACTCAATAATAAGACAATTAGATTTTTTTGAAAACCAATATATGGCTTTTAATTTTAACACCTAATGATATGCTGTGCTGATGTGGTCTGATTTCATTTTATTCGAGTATTCATGTGCGTGGTACATGTGCACGTATATGCATGTTCATGTGCAATGGCGTATGTATGTGCACATGAAGGCTAGAAGTTGACATGGAACATCTTCTTCAATCACTCTCCACTTTGATTACAGAAACAGGGTCTTTCTAGCCTACCTAGTTGACTTGCCCAGGAGATCCCCTCTTGGCCTCCAGAGTACTGGAGTCACAGCAGGCTGTGATACTTAGCCAGCTTTTACATGGGTGCTAGGATACAAACTCAGGTCCTCACACTTAAACAGCCAAGTACTGTATCCACTGAGCCCTCTCCCCACACCCTGCTGTGCTAATTTTACATTCAGAGGGCAATTACAAAACAAAGGAGGTCAGCATAAAGAAAGCTATGGTTCCACTTATTTTTGTCACATACAGACAGTATGTCATACAATAGCATCATAAGGAATCTAAGAGGGGACCCATAGTCCTTTACCTGCTAGAGAGCCCTTCCTGCCAGCATTTACTCGAGTCATGATGTCACTGAGGGTCAGGTCCCCTGTCAAAAGGTCTGGGTGATCCTAGATACAACATCAGAGATCTGGTTATAGAGATCCAAAACAGAACCCCAAACTGATGGTGACTGTGCCAGTTTACCCAATGGATAGTGTTTCAGGGACACCTGAAGGAATCATGCTGAATTAAAATATCTAGAAACACCAACTACTGGTCTTCACAGTGGTGCACAAAAAAACCTGGCCCCTTTTCTGCTGTAGGGCAGCTGCAGTCCATAAAGCCTTTCTGCATTCTTTCCCATGCTCATAAAATGGTTTAAATACTA
Source organism: Microtus ochrogaster (assembly GCF_000317375.1). NCBI lineage: Eukaryota > Metazoa > Chordata > Mammalia > Rodentia > Cricetidae > Microtus > Microtus ochrogaster. The sequence continues at coordinate 25,626,795 of NC_022012.1, read as the reverse complement.
TTATAGATTACAAGTCTGGAAATAAGATTCTGAAGACTCAAGAGGTCTGCTTGACATCTGTGTTAAGTGTTAATCTTCCTACTTCACCCCTCTGCCTCAGATGGCTGTCTCCTCCACTGCCATTTCTCCACCTTTTTGTGTCTTCAGTGAAATGACAATGGAGGCAACACAAAACAGAAGAGCACAAAGTTTGACTCTTGGCACTGCCATTTACTGGCTCTGCAGGACCAAGGATAAACTCAGCCTCTGGGAATGGGAGAGGAGATCATGATTCATTCACACACCAGTGTAACCACAAAGACTGAATGAAGCTCACACTGTCAACCATGCCTTACAAAGCCAAAGCACTTGACTGGCCTCTCATACCTCTGATGCTAAGTAGCCTCTCTTGCTGCTCCTGTCTCTGACAGTGACTGCCACTGTCTCAGGACAGCCCGAAGCATCAGACTGAACATTACAAACGGCCACTCCCACCACAATCTTACTGGTTGATGTTTCCGCTTCTCATGGTGCTTCTTTAACATTATCTTCAGGTCACTGTCCCCCAGCTCTATTTTATCTGAAAGTAAATGAACCAAACCACATGGACCAGATCATTCACTACGATAATGCTCTAACTTAAATCTGCCTAGTTACTCAAGACATTCAAAAGGAAGCTACTTCTGAGTCTGGGTACTGTAAGCAGAGAGGTCTTCAGTTCCAGGATCAGCATTGCGTCATTTCTCTACACGTTGCCCAACAAGTGACTTCAATTAGGTAGCAGACCCATACACACACTCGGGAGGCTTGGCATTCTCCTACTTGCTATTTCAAATTCAAGTTCTTCTCTGTCTTTACAGCCTAGGGAGTTGCTATGGGTCTGCTTCTACATTCTACTGCTAGTTCAAGCAAGACTATTCTTTTTTAGCCCAAAATAGCAACTGATCAGCTCCTGAGGACAATTTCAAAATAAAGGAAAACAAGGAAGCCCACCTCTGGAAGGTAACAGTACTGCACGGCACCACACTTCTCCAAATCTCCCACTTCTAAGTAGCACTGCTATTCCTGACAGGCAAGAATCTAGTCCCTACCTCCCTAAGGGGCTCTCACTTTTCTGTACCATGATGTCTTGAAACTGCAGTAGCATCAGCTCAGTTCTCACCTGCAGTTTTCATATCCGTAGTGGAAAGCGTGGGCACCACCCTCAGGGGCACCGCAGGACTAGGAGAACGTGCTGGAGAGCTTGGAAGCCATGAGCTGAGATCTTCAAAAGAAAATTTTTCTTGTAAATCCAACGTGGCTGTGGACTCCAATAGGGGAGATTGGGTAAGTGGCCATTTGGGTTCAACAGGACTAAGCCAACAACATGGAGGCCAGGGTTCCACATTCCTTTCTGACCCTTCCCCAGATGAGCTGGAGCACACTTAGGTCATTTAAACGGCTCTTCCAGGAGAGAGACTTCAACAGAGTGATGGGGTCGCATTGCAGCAGGCCAACAGTCACTACTACTCTCCTGTAAGGGGAAAAGCAGTTCTCTCAAGTGGCACAATGGGACCAGAGGAAAGGCCCTGTCCTGCAGGGATCTGTCCAAGATGTTCTCGTCTAACCTAAGTGCCACATGAGCACAAGAGTAAAGAGTAAGTAGTCACTCTTATCACAATGTCTCCGCAACTCAACCACCAAGAGCTGATGAGTCCCACTCTCCACCCCCCAAATGATAACTCAGAGGGCTCCTTTATTGAAAATACATGGCTACCACTGGCTCCAGTACCCTAGAATCCCAGAAGTACCCAAAGACACTCACCCTCTTCATCAGAGGACAGGGCGGTGTCACCACATTCCTCCTTCACTTCCCGCAAGACCTTCAAGTAACGCTGCTGGGTCCGCCACTCGCGCTCTTCAGGGCTTCGGGATGGTGAATGGTGCTTGTGGCGAAAGGGAAGAGCAGGGCCACTCCTACGAGCCATCTCCAATAGACCCTATCAAGAGTCCAGAGAGGCCAGGTCATCAGCAAATCTTGCTCTCTGGACAGTCTCCAAGTTCGTGTTTTATTTTCTTTAATGTTAAAAAAAAAGAGCCTAATTCTCACTCCTCCAAACAAAGAAATAAATGATATGATTATGTATAAATAAAACATACCTAAATTTCTTTGTTTGATCATCCATGATATAAAAAACAAATCTGAAATTTCCTGAGTACCAATACAATGCCACAAGTAGACTGAAGCTCAAGAAATATGCTGCAAATACTTTGCAAAAATCACCTTCAGTCTATATATATGAGCTTTGTGTCAAATCTAATTTTATTTACAATTATGTCTTAGCCCAAAAAATATATACAAGTATTCCAGACCTCTGAAAAAAATCTTAAATTCAAAACACTCCTGGTTGTAAGCACTTCAAGTAAGAAACACTTACCAGGCAGTGGTGACACACATCTTTAATCCCAGCACTCCAGAGGCAGAGGCAGGCAGATCTCTGTGAGTTCTAGGCTAGTATAATCTGCAGAGCTAGTTCCAGAACAGCCAGGGGCACAAAAACACCCTGCTCCCCACCCACAATTTTGTTAAAGGAAAAAAAGACACACTCAACCTGAATTACATGATAAAAATAACCAATTTTAGTGTTGACCTGTTCCACTCAGAATTAATACTTATATTAAACATCCAGGTATTTCTATACTACATCTCAAAGAACAATTCAAATTGTAATAGGTTACAGTAAGTAAAGACACTTGCCACCGAGCCTGACAAGTTTGTTCACTGGGACCTAAGCACATGACAGAAGAAAACAGACTTGCATAAGTTACCCTCTAAGCACCACACATGCTCTGTGGCACATGCACACCCACACAAATAAGCACACACTTGCACACAATTTAAGTAAATAAAAATGTAATCAAGTTAAGAACTCCTAATAACTCTGCCTCAGAGAATTATCAAACTAGAAGGGATCATGAGGCCACGAAATTCTGTTCTACATTTATGTGACAGAGTCAGAGCCAGCATGCATTTGTACATCAATTCCAAAAGCATCCTAGACAGCCTCAATAGCCAATGAGTCTGAGTCCCTTTGCTGATTCTAGGAAGTACTTTGTTTTTCATGTTTCAGCATCTCTGAAATCTAAACAACGCTCATAAGAGGATAAGAGAAAGCCCAACTCTGTTAATGGTTCTCTTGGCTTTTACATCATAACCACTACTTAAAGCTATGCTTGTCAGGTCACTGCCCATGCTGAAAACCTAGTTCTGAGCATTACTTACACTTCTGGAAGCAAGAATCTGTTTCAGCAGCCTATGGAAATACTGCTGTTGGGAGTTGAGATACCGCTTGTACTGTGACTTGAAGCAGAGCTGACGATACTTGACCACTTCAGGGTTAAAGTGTCCATCTTAAAAACACAGGTACAACTATAAATGCATCAGTCCATACATATGTAATGAGTATACAAGAGATGTGCTTGTAGCACCAAAATAATAAATAAATAAATAAATAAATAAATAAATGAATGAATGACTAAGAGAATCAAGAGAGAGACCCAAAAATAAATGAATGGTGAAAAACAATGATAGCTCCATTAAAGCTGGAAACCATAGCAACTACAGTAACACAATTATCTTCATTAAAACTAGAAATACAGCCGGGCGATGGTGGCGCACGCCTTTAATCCCAGCACTCGGGAGGCAGAGGCAGGCGGATCTCTGTGAGTTCGAGACCAGCCTGG
>NC_022012.1:25597353-25622993 GCF_000317375.1 Microtus ochrogaster | reverse complement strand
AAATAAATAAATAAATAAATAAATAAATAAATAAATAAAACTAGAAATACATAGTCTCTAGTCAGAGACATACACAGAAATCTGTCTCTTCCTCCATCACTTGTGTGTACACAATCATACTGTGTGGGGGATGCACTGCAGTACTGCCCACTTACATAAAAGCCCTTATATAGCCCTCTAAATCCTGCCAGGGACCCTACTTTGTTTTGCATGAGGGAAGAGAGTTCCCTCCCACCAGAGATCTGAGCCATAGTGAAACAGACTGTTACCAAAGGGAAAATTGTCTTTAAATTAATAACCATCAAAGAAGAAAACAGCTGTGTATAGTGGTGTGCCTATCACCCTAGCCATTTGGAAGGCCAGGTAAGAAGATTATAAACCAGGGCTACTCTGGACAACAAAGTGAGGACTATCTCTTACAAAAATAAAGGAGGCTTTGGTCCAGGCAGTGGTGGTGTGTGCTTTTAATCCCAACACAGAGACAGGTGGATCTCTATGAGTTCAAGGCCAGTCTGGTCTACAAAGCAAGAGCCAGAACAGGCCCCAACACTACAGAGAAATCCTGTCTCGAAAAACCAAACCAAACCAAACAAAAACCCACAAAAATAAAGGAGACTTGGGCTGCAGCTCAAGGGTAAACCATTTGCCTTGTGTGTGCATGTCAGAATTCAATCTCCAAAACCACTCATTTAAAAAAAAAAAAAAGAATACAAACTTAATATCCACAAGAAAACAAGAGATTTGAAATGATAGGTCTGTTTACTCTAGCCTTTAGCCAATATCAAGTATTTCAGTTTAACCTAAGTAAAGGAAATACCACTGCCCTTTTGGGCGAGTCTGATAAAACGAAGTCAACTGAGAAACAAGGAAGAGGCTTCAGCTTTTCTCCATAGGTCAGAGAGCAAACTGTGACTCTAAGAGTGACTTCAAATTGTCTTGGAATACTTGAAGTAATAGCCAATTCAGGCAAAGATCACCACAATAGTTCCTGGCCAGCCAGGACTACATAGTAAGAGAGACCTTGCCCAAAATAAAAATTAAAAAATTTTTAAAAAATAAGGAAAAAATGCAGGGAATATCTATGTTATTCATTCAGTGCAAATTTTCTTACAGTTAGCTAACAGGACTATGATTATGTGGGAGATGTCCTTTGTGAAAAGATACACATGCTAAAACAGGAGTGGTGGTGGCTGTGTGTGAAATTCCAGGTAGACTAAAGCAAAAGTACTGTCCTAAACACAAGGTCAGCCCAGGCTACACAGCAAAACCCCATTTTTAAAAGAGAAAGGTGTACACAGTGGTGAGATGTCATGTTTTTCTGTAGGGAAAAGGGGGAAAAAAAGGAAACAGTAAGCTGGTTTCTTTTTTTTTCCCCCAGATTTTAAAAATCAGTCATAAAGATCTTTGGGATGTTGACAATATTTTGTTTCTTTTCTAGCTCTCTTGGAACTAGCTCTTGTAGACCAGGCTGACTTTGAACTCAGATTCACCTACCTCTGCCTCCTGACTGCTGGGAATACAGGCGTGCACCACCACTGCCTGGCAATATTTTATTTCTTATGATGGTTACATAGTTAAGTTCTGTTATGTATTTCCTATCATAAATCAATACAATCATATTTTTTAAAAATAGCGTGGAGAGCAAACAAATACACAAAACCACTCTCCTCAGAGGTCACATTAGTATAGGAAAATCAAGATAAAAATGAAGGATATATGTGCCTAAGTGAATGTGTACTCAACTCTAACAAAAACAAAACACTGAGCTACAGACCTCGGAAAAGCTTCTGGGCAATATGAAGAGGGTTTCCAAAGCGGAAGTTCTCCCCACTGAACAGGGCAAGGATGAGCTCATTCTGCTGCTCCACATTGTCTGTGGAAAACTGAGGCAGAAACTGCTGGAGATGTTCACGCTGAGAATCACTTAGGACTTCCTGCCACGTGGAGAGGCTGACGACATCAAAGAATATCTCAGGCTAGGAGAATTTGGAGAAAAAATAAGCAACAGATAATTAGGCATCTGATGTTTTGTGTCTGCACAGCCAAATACATAGAGCATAAAACTTACCATTTTATCACTATTAGGTACACAGTTCAGGAGTTTTAGGTATATTCACATTTCTTATGTAGCTAGCCATCATTATGACCTTCAGTGTTTTTTTGTTTTTGTTTGTTTGTTTGTTCGTTTTTCAGTTTTACAAGACAGGGTTCCTCTGTAGCTTTGGAGCCTGTCCTGGAACTAGATCTTTTAGACCTGGCTGACCTCGAACTCACAGAGGATCCGCCTGCCTCTGCCTCCCAAGTGCTGGGATTAAAGGTGTGTGCCACCACCACCCGGCTATCCTCAAGTTTTGTTAAACAGACTAAAATTCTAATGATCTTGACTCAATTCTAAAAATCAGAGATTAACTAGTTATGGCAACACATACCTGTAATACTAGCACCTGGGAGGCTGAGGCAGGAGGACTATGAGTTTAAGTACAGTCTGGGCTGCATGGCAAGACTGTATCTCAAAACAAAATAAGAGTTTATTAAAAAGAGCACACAAACCACAATACAGCAGTATACTCCAGAGGAAAATTATATCCAAGAGAAGCCCATTTGGAAGCTATCTCTGCCAACTGGAGTATGATGGCAGCCATGTGAATTCAACTTAAACTAAGCTGCAAGAAAAACTTAGGAGGGGGATGTCTAAGAAGAAGTGACTAAAAAAACTAAGAAAAAACAGAAAACAGAATTGACTTCAATTTTTTAATTAATATATATTTTATTTTACTTTGAGATAGGTAGTCTTGGCTGACTGGAACTTGCTATATGGATCAAACTGGCTTTGAACTCAAAGGGATACATTGACTCTGCCTCCCAAGAGCTGAGATTAAAAGCAGGCACCAACTCCAGCATGGGTTTCACTTTTTTTTTTCTTTTTATTTGCATTTGTGTTTTGTCTGCATGTATGTATGAGGGTGTGAGATCGTGGAGTTACAGACAGTTGTTAGCTGCCATGTGGATGCTGGGAATTGAACCCAGGTCCTCTGGAAGAACAGTCAGTGCTCTTAACCGCTGAGCCATCTCTCCAGGCCCTGGTTTTCACTTTTAATTCACTCAATATATATTGGATATATGTGTACCAAATAATAAGCATAACACACAGGTACAAAGTAATTCAAGAACAGATAAAGTATACACAGTTCAAGAAAGTCCACCTGAGATAACGTTAAGATAGTTAAAGGGATAGGAAAGAGGAAAAATACGCTGGAAAAAGAACAAGCCAGGTGGGTGGTAGTGGTGCACACCTTTAATCCCAGCACTCAGGAGGCAGGGGCAGGTGGATCTCTGTGAGTTCGAGGTCAGCCTCGTCTACAGAGCTAGTTCCAGAACAGCTAGGCCTGTTACACAGAGAGAGACCCTGTCTTGAAAAACAAAACAAGCAAACAAACAAAAAAACAGAGTTAGAACAATGCCATAGAAACAAAAGAATTAACAGCAAAGAGTAATTATCAATTGAGGGAAATTGAGAGGTAATAAAGGTAAAACAGAGAAAAATACATAGGGCTTCAATGGCATTAATTCTGTACCACCCTAGATGGGATCTACATAGTTGAGCTACATAGTTTTGGGGGAGGTGGAACCTGTTGTTTTTTGATGGTTTCATTTTAAGATGGTCCTGACCTAGTAAGCTCAGGTGATCTTTCAGCTTCAGCCCCTAAATATGTAAAAATACCAGTGAATGAATTTACTTACACCTACAGACATGCATGTCTTATCACTACTTTAAATATATACATAATATATAAATTGCCTAAACACAGGTATTTGTTTATGTACAGTTATTTGTAATTTTTTTTATTTTTTAATTAACAACTTCAGACCATGTTTGGCTGAACCAAGGAGAGGAAAGGTGTGACAGCAGACAGAAGGACACATAAGCCTGTTAAGTATTTGTGACTTTAACCTAAAACAAAACAGAGTCATGGAAATTTAAGCAAGAAGCTACAGGATAATTCAACCACCAAACACCCTTTCATGAATGTATCCAAATCACCTTAGACTCACTATCTAATATCTTTCCCTCAAAACTCATTTTGCACTCAATTTTAGTTTTAGCATCTAACCATGTCTGGCATGAAATAAAGTAAGCATCTGATGATAGAATGGATGTCATAAAGAAATGTCCTTGAAAGAGTACACAAAGAAATTACAAATAATGGTTGAAGATGAAGTTCGTTTGGCAGAATGCTTGTTTCTGGGCTGGGGATATAGCTTAGTTGGCAGAATGATTGTTTACCAAGCACAAAGCCATGAGTTCTATCTCCAGTACCACATAACCCAAACATGGTGGTACCATCTATAATCCCAGTGCTTGTGAAATAAAGAAAGGGTCCCAACTTCAAGGCCATCATCAGTTACGTGGTAAAGTCAAAACTAACCTGGGCTATGAGACCCTATGAGAGAGGGAGCGAGGGAGAAAGAGAGAGCATAAGAAAGCACTCTCTTAATAGTTGGTAGCCTCCTTACCAATGATGACTACACATCTGACCTGTGAAAGTCAAGGCATGCTGATGTTCTACCCCAAGCCACATATTACTCCTGACCAGGTTACCTACCTTATGGACATAGAGAAACCTGGGTTTGTTAATGATTCACAACAGGAAATCCATTTTTAGAGAAACATAATTCTGCTCTTAAAGTATTTAACCTTTTTTTCTTATTGGTGAAAATTATCTGTTATAATAGTGTTGATTTATATCATGCTACTATTATTTTGACTTGTTGATCAAACATGTAACTACAGTTTATACTGTCTTCCTTAATCAGAATACAATTCTTTTAAAGGTAATAAGGGAACCCTTACTGAAATGAAGTAAACAAAAGGGAGCAAGAAAGGTGATACAGAGGAACAGGATTCAGAAGAGGTGGAGGGAAATGGCTATAAAAATGTTATCACTCACATCCTCCAGAAGGTCTTCAGGCAGACTAACCCTGGTACCACCCAAAAGGCAGTCTTCCATGATCCGTGTGCCATGGCCATCTCCACAGGGACCCAGTTCCAGGGGATCTGTCAGCATGTGATCCAAAGAATCCATTGTTTCTTCTCCCCGGGTATTCTACACAAAAGTATACACCTTGAGACAGAAAAGCAGAGATCTGGTTGAGGCAAATATTCAATCTCAAATCTCTAAGGCAAGGGAAGGGTCTCATTCTGCATCCCAAAATGGCCTGGAAATCACTATGTAGCCGGCTGGCCTCAACATGCACCAACCCTCCTGTGCCAGCACCAAGTATGACAGAGTGAGTAATCAACTCTCTCTTACACCCCATCCTCTCCTCGAACCATGCTGCTCTCCTCCCTCCTTTTCAATAGCCCTTTTCCAACAATGGTCAAGCCTTACCCAGTAAGACTTTTTAAAATGCTTTTTTAACAGCTCCTAAATTCACACTTTCATTTTTTAGAAGAAAAAGACTCAGGAGTTGAGTGATAAACCAGACACGGTGAATCAAGAGCATAATCCCAGCATTTGGGAGGCTGAGGCAGGAGAATCACAAGTTCAGGCCAGCCTGGGGTATGACATGAGGCCGTACCAAAAAGCAATAAATAAATGACAGATCGTGGTCCATAACTACAAGTTCCAAGGTCAATAATCTATTAGAACATAATGTCTTTAGTAACTGGCAGGATACCCCAGAAGGTAAAAGTGTGTGCCACACAAACTGATGTCCTGGGTGTGATCCCTAGGTGCCAGCACAAAGGAGGTAACTCCTGAAAGCTGTCCTCTGACTTCACAGGAATGCTGTGACGTATCTGCACACTTACATTTCTACTTTTTTTTTTTTATTTTTCGAGACAGGGTTTCTCAGTCTTAGCTGTCCTGGAGCTAGCTCTGTAGAGCATACTGGCCTCAAACTCAAAGAGGTCTGTCCACCTCTGTCTCCCAACTGCTGGGATTAAAGGCATGCACCACCAATGCACCCAACCAATGACAATATTTTTAGTGTAAGATTATTTTTAAAAAGTCATAAATTCCACAAACATTAGTAAAGCTCAGATGCTAACTTATATAAGCTATTTCTCAAGGATGAGGTGCCAGGTCTCACATAATTTTTACAACTGTGCTTATTATACCTTTCTTACAGATACTAATACTGAGGCTCGACGTATGGAAATAATTTGCCCAATTCCAAATGGACCTGCCTACAGATGGGAATATCACACACAATACCCACTATACCTCTTGCATATACGCTCAATTAAATTATAAAAACTGCTTGACATGATTTCATTTGCCCACATAAATTCCCACGGTGCCAATCACCAGACCGTTACAACTAGCTGTCAGTGGCCAATCTAATCTTCAGATCCATGTAAATTAATGCAATTCTCCTCTTTCCTGCACTAACTCAACAGGGCTGGCTACCCTTTTTAGAAAACTAAATACAAGAAAGAACATGTTTAGAGAGCATCTTCCCAAAGCTAGAATCAGGTGTGAAACCGAGGCCACAGCTCACAAAGGGCCAACCCACAGTGAACGCACCCTATACGGACTGGATCCATTCTCTTACCCGCTATTACCAATAAAAAGACCAAAAAGCACACAAAAATGGAAAGATGAACTGGATTTAATCAAAACACCAGATTTCTACCCTTGTGCTGTCATTAATCTGGGGCATCTTACCTCGCCGGGTGTCAGGCTCCTTTCCTCTAGGTCTGGGAGTTGAACCGGGGGCCTCCCTACCATTATTTCCACTCTTGGGATCTTACAGTGAAGAATCGGCCGCTAAATGAATTTACATAACTTTGAAAATCCTTCCCACTTCCCAAGTTCTCAAACGATAAAGTGCAGGCCTGTGATCGACGTAGAATGGAAGTACTTTTCCGCGAAATGATTTCAAGTTCTGACAACATTTCAGACGGAAAGATACAGTGTTACAAGGACTGTGTGGTCCCCTGGCAACTGTGTGATCCCAACATCTTCAGCACGCTATGAGATGAAGGGCATCCTGAATGCATGTGGCGGCTAAATAACTGAGAAAGGAACAAGATAGGGGGAAGGAAAAAGTAGAAGCAACCTGATGCTTGGAACTAAATCCGCTTAACGCAAGTGGCATAGACCAACCTACAAAGTCAGTACCTCAGCTGACAGGTGCACAGTTTACACAACTCACTCATAAGCTTCTTCCCGTGCAGACGGTTGGTTACGCTAAACGTAGGACCTAGTGACAACTTCAGCCTTGCCACTTATTCCGCACAAGAACTCAAAATCAGAAACGCAGGCGGCTACCTGCGAGCTGGAACCCCGGAAGCCGTGGACTTTTAAGTCTTGGGGTGTCCGGGACTTCCTCGCTCATCAGGAAGGCCTCCTCCCTGCACCTGGGCTAGCCTACCCTCCAGACCCTCGCGAGGCGCCGGCAGGCAAGGCGATCTCGCTCGCTCGGGCCGGAGTCCCCGGTTACCAGCCCCACCTGCGCCCAGCGCGCCGCGGCCCCGCCCCTCCCCCACCCGTCCTCACCCTAACCCTCGCCCACCCGGCTGCCGCAGGCCCACGCGTGGGGCTAGCCGCGTGCCTACGGCGACGGGGATCTCGGAGTCCCCCTTCTTCCCTCCGCTCCGCTTCTTCCCTTCATCCGGCACCGTCCGACTCCCGATGCCAGGGCTCGCCCTCACCTCAGTCGGGTCCGCGGGTCTCCCCCACTGGCTCGTCCGGCCGCGGGCTCCGGGACGCGCTCGCTCCCGCAAAGGCGTCTGGGTGCGCGCACGCTCAGGGCTCCGGCAGCGGAAGGGGCGGGGCCTTGGGGCGTAACCTAAACGGCGGGGCGGGGCGTAGTGAGCGGGACGGGCTGGGGTGGATCTCTGTGACTGCGTCTGAACTGCTCCGGTGCCTCCTACGTCCCTTCCACGTCTTTCATCCTTTCCACCCTTTCACGGGCTGCTAAAGCAGAGCACAGCATGACCAGGAGCCGTGCTAACCACTTCTTGTGTGACAGAATTTGTCCTAGGAGACGCAACGCATGTGTGCTCACTACAGGGATTCCATGCCACCACAGTCCAACTTGACGAACCAATGAGTGTTATTGGGGTTACTTATAGGATCAGAAATGACTCAAAGACAGCTGCATCACCAAGGCCCACCCCAGCATGCGTGACAGCTCACAAAAGCAGGGAACCTGGGACACACTGCATAGCCTGCAGGCAGCTCACCAGGCTGGAGAATGTCCTTTCCAGCTGCCGCAGTTGCTCTAAGCCTCTTGCAGGTGAGCTCAGCTGGTTTCTGCTTCTTTCAGGCGGCTGGTCTGGTCTAGAGTCTTTGCAGCTCCTTCCATCCTCTTCGCAGCTCAGCCTCCTTCCACCTGTGGGGGACTCTCAGCTTTATCGTTTGCTCTGGTGGAGAGGAGCCTAAAGAATTTGGTCCGTTTCAGGGACTTCCTGAAGCTAAGAACTACCCTGCAGGAGGAGAAAACTCTTAACAGCAACACCGCTCTCTGCGGAAGGCTTTGCTGAGGCCACCGGACAATGGAGGAACTCTTGCAGTGTTGAAGGCTGGCCAAGTAGAACGCCCACCCTAGCTGGAGAAGCACAAACCTGGAAAACCGTACTCTTCTCACTCATTATCACTGCTCCTCTTGACTAACTGCGTCTTATTTAGAAATAGCATCTTCTCAAGTACCCCCCAGCTTCGCTCTCTAGTCCTGTATAAACTATCCACAGTTCTTTTCATGACAGTAGACATGTCAGAGGAAGGAGCAGGACATGCCATGCTAATGCCCTTCCCGCAATGGAAAATAGTGCTTTTCAAATATAGCTAAATCTTTGTGCCCCTACTGGCTCCACAGATATTCATAGATTCTGTTATAGTTAGAAACCAAGTATGAACTGATGAGCTATGAAATGTACGTAGGAATGAAATAAGCACTATGAAAACCAAGTATGAAGCATCGTTCTGCGTGACCAGACAGGACAGCAGCAATACATTACCATTTTCGTCCGACTTTATTTTTAGAGCAGTTTAGGATTATTGCAAAATTTAATGAAGAATAGGTTTGCCACAAATTCCCTGCCCCTGCCCACACACACATGCACATAATCTTCACCCACACAGGTGAGATACTTTTTCTTATAATTGATGAATCTATGCTGATGAATCTGAGTGATAATTGTTTCACTGCCCGCCCCCCCCAAATTAATCTATTTTAATTAATTAATAATTTAAAATTTAGCTGGAGAGATGGCTCAGAGGTTAAGAGCATTGCCTGCTCTTCCAAAGGTCCTGAGTTCAATTCCCAGCAACCACATGGTGGCTCACAACCATATGTAATGAGATCTGTGCCCTCTTCTGGCCTGTGGGCATATACACTGACAGAATATTGTATACATAATAAATAAATAAATATTGGCTGGGCGATGGTGGTGCACGTCTTTAATCCCAGCACTCGGGAGGCAGAGGCAGGCGAATCTCTGTGAGTTCGAGACCAGCCTGGTCTACAGAGCTAGTTCCAGGACAGGCTCCAAAGCCACAGAGAAACCCTGTCTCGAAAAACCAAAATAATAATAATAATAATAATAATTTAATTTTTAAATTAATCTTTTCCCCACCTACTCATCTCTACTTCTCTATTTCCAGCAACCACTGATCTTTTAAGTGTCTCCATCATTTTGCCTTTAAGCCTGCCATCCTCCTCCCTTAGACGTCCTAGTAGTGCTAAAACCACTTTGTGTCACCACTCTTCTCTGTCCAACGAGACAGTAATAATATGGTTTTGGTTTGGGTGGTGGGGATCGGATGTAGGCACCCTGCCTCTGAGCCACACCCAAAGCCTTATATTGTTTTGATATTAATTTCAAGTTCCCTGGTGATAACAAACATGGAGCATATTTTCATATGTTCATTTGTTATTTGTATTTGTATATTTTTTGCTAAGGTGCCTTTGGGCCATTTTTTCACTAGGGTTGTTTGTTTCTTTTCTCTTTTTTTTTTTTGAGTTTATGTTCCTTGTCTATTTTGGATAACAATCCTTTATCAGACAAATCATCTGAAAACATTTTTGCTGGGTCTGACTCTCCCTTTCTGTCTCTTGCTCTCACTCTCTCGAATTCTGTCTTGATGGTAAACACCCTTAAACTGTGTTCTGTTTGGTTTTTCTTTGTTTTGTGCCATGAGCCATGTGGCTTCTTTATGGGACAAGGCCTGAGAATAACACAAATTCTTGTAATTTATGTTTTATTTTACAGTATGAACATGGGGCCTTGTACATACTAGGCAAGTGTTCTACTCAGTATTTACTATGAGAACCTGATGAGCTCATGAAACATAAAACCCCTTCCTTCCCCAATGTTTTGATGATCTCCTGGAATTTTTGATAGTATGTGTGTCTGTGTGTGTATGGGCATGTGCACAGAACAGGTGTCTGAGGAGACCAAAGGTATCAGATCCCCAGAGCTCCAGTAACAAGTGGTTATGAGTCACCCAACATGGAGTTTACCTTTTTTTTTTAATAAATAAATATTTATTTATTTATTTATTATGTATACAATATTCTGTCTGTGTGTATATCTGTAGGTTAGAAGAGGGCACCAGACCTCATTACAGATGGTTGTGAGCCACCATGTGGTTGCTGGGATTTGAACTCAGGACCTTTGGAAGAGCAGGCAATGCTCTTAAACCACTGAGCCATTTCTCCAGCCCCCTGGAGTTTACCTTTGCAAGAGCCTTCCAACCCTGTCTTGGAGTGTTTTTCTCTCAGATTTCTCCACACTGAGCCTCCAATCATTCATCTTAGTTATGTTTTCCTATTCCAACTGGCCTTGGTTCCCTTAAGAGGGTTCTACTCTTAAGGATGGGATTTTCTTTTCTGTTTGTTTGTTTTTTTGAGACAGGGTTTCTCTGCAGCTTTGGTGTCTGTCCTGGAACTAGCTCTTGTAGACGAGGCTGGCCTCGAGCCCACAGAGATCCGCCTGCCTCTGCCTCCCGAGTACTGGGATTAAGGTCATGAGCCACCACTGCCCGGCTATTTCAAAGTTCCTGAATGGCAGATTAGGAACCAGAAACTAAAGGGTAATATTTTGAAGAAGGGAATGTTAAGACAGGGTTTCACTCTGTAGCTTAAACTAACCTAGAACTCACTATGCAGACCAGGATGGCTTGTGCCTATGGGTGCAATATTTAAAAGAAACTATTTAACCATATCAGTAGTCCCTGCACACACACACACACACACACACACACACACACACACACACGAAACATAATTATTAAAAAAATATTTATTAATTTTTACACTTGCTGGATAGCACAAGACTATTAACACTATAACTCACTGAATATACAATTAAATGTTCACATTTAAATAACAGGATAGAATCAATACTTTCAACCAATGGGCCAGCTTCAACATCTCATTAGGTGTTTTTTAGCTCTTGATGTTTTGAGAATTTTTTTTTTTTTGAAAGGACAATTCCAGGTCAGAAAATAACTCAAGAACATCAAAACAGAAAGTCTTTCCAGAAAACCAGGAATCTTACATGATGAACTACCCATTTCCCTGGGCACAAACTAAACAATAAAAATGTTAAAAATCTATATCCAACCCACTTCACACTGTACTGAATGCAGTCTACAGTGTCACAGAATCTGAGGAAGGATCACCATGTAGACACTGGAACACTGACCGTTCAGGAGGTTAGAAGGAGTATACTCTGCCATCCCTTCTGATACCTTGGGATAATTCATAAAATACCTGATCTTAAAGTGGTGATGTCTTCACTGCCACCCACATCTCTGGTTGATGATATTGTTATGGTATTTATTCCATATAAGAACCAAAAAAAGAAAAAAAATAGAAGGGAAAAAGACAAAGTCCTTCAACAGTATTTTTCCTCTGTGTATTTTAAAACTTAAAAAATAACTAACACAAAACCAACATTCCTTCAGTGATTGGCTTTTTATTTTAATCACTGGGCTATTCCTGAGAAGTAGGGAAGATACCTTGCTGGCTCAAATTAAAGGGAATCCAACAGGCCAAAATTATTTGCTTATTTATTTTGGTTTGTTTTTGTTTTCTAAGACAAGAGTTTCTCTGTATAGCTCTGGCTGTCTTTGAACTCTTTGTAGACCAGAGTAGCCTCCAAATCAGAGATGTACCTGCCTTTGTCTCCTGTGCTGGAATTAAAGGTGTGCACCACCATGCCAGCTCTAACAGCCCTATTTAAATTACAGAACTAGAACTGTGCCTTTGAGATGGCTGAGACTCTGCAATAGTTAGCTGTTACACTACAGGACTTTGGGAACCAGAGTCTTACGTTCTTGTGACTTGGAGTAACATTTTATGTTGAAAATAGTTACCTTTTTGTTCATTTTCAGTTTCCACACATTTTTGAGGTTATTTTCTCAAGTTCTTTTCATGCCCAAATCTTCAGACATAAGTCTATGAATAAGATCTCAAAAGGAAAGTGCAGAATCTACATAATAGTGACTTCAAAACCAAATGTTTACTTTTCAGGAAGGCATCTTTACCACACAGGAGATAGTCTATTTCTTAATTCACCGACCCAGTTTTTCCTCAGAAATGTAAATAAAATAAATTAGTTAACTTCATTAGAAATGAACTTAGGTCTTCCTGATCTGGAGTGGTAAATTCACTCTACAATAATTATCTTTAAAATGGATGTCACAAAAAGTTGTTAAAATACAAGCTTTTAAGATGTCTTCTGGGTACAACTGGAATGTGCAGTACAAAGAAGGGCAAGGCTTCCCCACTGGATCCACAGCAAACAAGACTCCACACAGGACACACACAAGACTGCTTTCCTCTCCCAACCAGTGTTACTTCTCCTCCACACCCATCCTTTATCTCGTTAGTACAATGGTCCCCTTATTTTTATTTGCCCTAAGTGGGAAGTTGGTCATCTTATAACAAGATGAATTACAATACGCTTAAAGTTTAAAAAGCTTAGGAATAAGAAAGACCACCTTTCTACCCAAATTCAAAGACTCTTCATTTTTAAGACAGTACTGGAAGTACTAAAATACATTCAATGATGTGAACACAAGTGTGATGCAGGGACTAGCATTGTAGCTCAATGTTGGGGAACCTGCCTAACATGCAAGAGGCCCTGGGTTTTGATTTGCAGCATCACACACAAAGTGTTATACATACACCTGATGAACCCAGTAGGAATAAGGAAGTCAACCTTTACTAATGAGCAGTAAATGAATCCTGCCAGGCAGGGCAAGGTTTCAGCTCTTGTATGTCTGTCTTTCTCTCTCCATATGTATATGTATGTATATATATGTAGCTACATATATATCCTCAATTTATATTTTTAGTAATTTTTCATAGAACTAGTATTTCCTTCTTAAACATAGCTATATAAAACCAGAAGCCTGGAGGCAGAGCTTTAATGTAGGGGCTTTTTAAATCCTGTTGAGATCATGCAACCTTTTGTCTTCCAAGGAGTCTACGCTTGTGGACCATGAGGCCAGATCTGCTAGGGTCAGCATCTGTGAGGAGCACCACCACTGCCCATTAGGTTTTCCCAAATAAGAAAGATTAAAAACAACTGCCATGATGGTGCCTGACTGTAGTCCCAGCTACGCAGGAGGCTAAGGCAGGAGGATCTCACGAGCCCATGAGTTCAAGGCTGTATTGGACAGCACAGTGAGCCCTCATATAGAAGAGAGAGAGAAAGAGAGAGATCAGCAATAAGAAAATTTTAGATGACAGTTTCTCCTTCAGAACACCACCATCAAACCTTTATCTTGCCATTTTAAAGTCTTCATACAATAAGCTGCCTTTGTTAAATTACTGAAAACTCAAATGCATGAGATAAAGTGGTTCTGACCTAATCACACCCATGAAGTAAATACTCCTTCTCTTTTGATACCATAGCTTGGATTTCAGAAGTCCAATGACCATGGACTTGGTACATCCTGTGTCCACCTTTGGTATGAACATAATATGCCACTTAGTATTTCCACAAAGGGACAGTAAGGCTTGTCAGTGTGTTCAAAAATGAAAACAAAACAAACAACCAGCTCAAGAGCAAGGCCGAGTTTCTCCATCTGGAAGTCAACTTTCCCCTGAAGGAACTGCATTCCATGGCAGAAATCCCAAGGGTGTGAAGAGTCAATTGGGTAAAGATGACCTTGGCAAAAATCACCCCTGGCATATATGTGTCAAAATTGTAGTTTCCAAACTCTTGATGAGTAATAAATCTTTAAAAAGAGGTCTAGGTGTTTGAAGCTTCAGATTTCGAGTGAGAAGACGTGGTATGAGCGCTGGACTCCAGGGGCAGGATGAAATCTACGGTTTGGTGATATGTACTTCGCTGCTCCCACTCCCATTGGTGGTGGTCGTGATGATGTACTGTGTAGTCTGCTGTTGGCTGGGGCTTGTGGAGTCCAGGGAGTCACTGTGTGCAGAGGTTTGAACCTGGACTGCACCGGAGAGGGTAGAGGTTTGCTTTTCCTCCAATTCTGGTTGACTTTCTGCTAATACATAATGACCCTAGAGCAAAAGAAAAAGATCCTTTAAAAGAACTGGAGTCTGGAAGAGAGCAAGGGAACTACTGGAAGAGAGGAGCAAGCATCCAAAGCAATGCTTCAAGGGGACCCAAATAGGTACCTCTGAGAGATGTTTCACACGCGTCCTTTCTGGAGGATGGCTAAGTCACAGTAATTGACTCCAAAGGTAACTCAAAGCAGCACCTTTGCTGTGTCATCAGATAACACAATGAGGAACCTTAGAGACTGTGAAGCATGCTGGTACCTTACTTGGCAAAAAAGTTTTTTTAATGAAAATAAAATAAAATATGCTTTTTAAAAAATTGCTCCTAAGAATTTAGAAATTTAATGCCAATTAAGTGTTAAAATTCATCCAAAATGAATGATAAGGTCTCTGTAAAGGGGCAAACTGATGTCTAAGACAGGTCTTCAACATTAATGGTTCCCAGCTAATAGAATTTCAAAGTCTAATAGCATTTTAAAGTAATACTAATGGGGCTGAGGAAATAGCTCAGTCAGTTAAGTCTTTGCTGCAAAAGCACAGAGAGCTGAGTTCAAGTCCTAGAACTGGACCCTCCCCAAAGTATCAGGGCACTCAATGTACTCCCAGTGTTATGGAGGGAAATAGAAGTAGCTCCCAGGGCCCTAAAATCCATGAGCTTCAAGTCAGTAAGAGACCCTGTTGCATTAAACCAAGTGGATGACTCCTGAGGAATAACTCCTGAGGTTGACCTCTGGCTGCCCCCAACACACACACACACACACACACACACACACACACACACACACACACACACACACACACTCACACACACACACACACACACACACACCACACTCACACACACACTCACACGATATATTAAATGAGCCCTAAGTTTTAGTTTTCCAAGTAAAAACATTTAGAATATACTAGAACAAAGGCTGGAGAGATGGCTCAGCAGTTAAGGGGATATGTCCTCTGTTCATAGAGAGAACACAAGTTCAGTTCCCCACATCTGTAACTCAGCTCCAGAAAATCTGATGCCCTCTTCTGGTCTCCTGGGGTACCTGAATTCACATGCATGTAGCCTACTTGCTCCCACAAACATACGTTATTAAACAATACTTTTAAATATCTTTAAAAATAAAATAATTTGCTACCCTCATCAAGTATGTGCTTTCTATTTGAGAACATAGGAAAGGGGTTAGGGGTGCAGCTCAGTGGTAGCATGCATGAGGTCCTGGGTTCAATGTACAGCACACACACAAAATAAATAAATATTAAAAAAAAGAAAGCACGGGAAGAATATATCTTAGAATATAGCTCCTTGCACTGAGTAAATTTAAGGGAACACTCACATTGTCTTCACCTTTTTTCTCATTTTTTTCCTTTGATCATGAGAATTTCATACATATAAAATAGGCATTTCATTCATTATATTAATTTTTTAGATGAGATCTTATTTAGCCCAGGCTAGCCTTAAACTCACTAAGTAACTGAAGATGACCTTGAACTCTTGATCCTTCTATCTCTACCTCCAAAACACTTGGATCATAGGCATGCACCACTACTCTTAGCTTTGTATTAGCATTTTTAAAGAAATATCATTTCAGACAGAAGGGCAAGATGCTATGACAGGGACAAGTGTCCCTGTCCCTCAAGAAAAGGTTTCTCTGGGTAGCCCTGGTTGTCCTGTGACTCACTCTGTAGAACAGGCTGGCCTCGAACTTAAAGATATTTGCCTGACTCTGCTTCCTGAGTGTTGGGATCAAAGGCATGCACCACCACTGCCTGGCAAGATCCCCCATGTTTTAAAGGTTTGGTTCCTAGGTGGCAATCTTGGGAGGTAGTGGAATCGTTAGGATGTGAGACCTCACGGGAGATCCTGGGGTCACTGGGCACAGGCCCTGAGATACCCGGCCCCTTCCTCTTTGAGAGTGAGTCACTGGGCCAAGCACTCTCACCTTGTTGTGCTACCATGGCCCAAAGCAACAGGACCACTGGCTCAATCACAGAGTGCAACCTCCAAAACCATGAACTGAATAAACCTTAGTTATTAATTATCTCAGGTTATAATAACACGAAGCTAAACAAAGGGAAAAAAGAACTCAGAGAGGAAACCTCAGGCAGTCTTCCCAAGACTACAGCAAATAACCTCTGACCCAGCGAGGCCTCAATTTCTCGGCCTCCCCTGAAGCAATTTCAGATATGATTTACTTTCCTGTGGCTCTTCCTCTGGAGTAGGGGCGGTTTATTCACCTAGGACCCACTAACCTTTAGCAAATGAACATTTTATGGTGAGAACATTTAAGATCTGCTCTCAGCAATGTTCAAGTAGCCACCATGAAATACACCAGATCTCCAGAGTTTTTTCCCAAAAAAGTTTTTGTTACTGTTCTGCATGCTACAGACTAAACCCAGGCCTCAGACATGTTCAGTATGTGTGCTGCCACTAAACCACACCCCTACTTCTAAGAGAATTTTTCTTTTTTTGTTTGTTTTCTTTTGTTGTTGTTGTTGTTTTCAAGACAGGGTCTCACTATATAGACCAAGCTGGCCTCAAACTTACAGAGATCCAATGGCATCTGCTTCCCAAGTAAAGGCTTGTGCCATTACCCACCTACCCCAACCCCTGCCAAGAAGTCTCTTAACTTAAATATATATATTCTGGGGGCTGGAGAAATGGCTAAATGGTCAAGAGCACTGGTACTTTCTGAAAACCTACACTCCCAGCATCCACATGGCAGCTCACAAATGCCTTTATCTCTACCTTCAGGGAATTCCCTGCCCTCTTCTAGTCTCCACAGGCACTGGATACTTAAGTGTACAGAATATACATACATAATGTGTATATTATGTATGTACATAAATGCAGACACATAAAAATAGTCAATCAAATTTTGAGAAAAAAAATCTTTTCCAAATAACTTAGAGATAGGCCAGCATAAACCCAAAAATAAAAACATAGTACATATAATCAACATGGTTAAATATTGCTCAAGTTAAGTAAATATGCTAATTGATGGCAACACCTCTTTATGTAGTTAAATGACGTAAAGCAGCTCCACACTAGTCAAGCATGGATGCTCATGACTGTCATCATACAAGTTCCAGGCCATCTGGGGCTATATAGCAAGACCCTGTCTCAACACTCCCCACCTCCCACAAAAGCTCTATAAACCAGGAATGTTAGTGGTACATGCCTGTAATCCCACTACACAGAAAGCTGAGGCAGGAGGATTGCAAAATTAAGCTCAACTTGGCTTTCATAGTTAAACCTTGTCACACACACACACACACACACATACACACCATATAATTGATTCATTATATTATTTTTTCCAGCTAAAGTCTTGTAAAATTTATAAAAAGTCCATAAAATTATAATCATATAGATAGATCTAGGAAGTTTGTTGTCATTAGGAACTGAATCAACATTCCCTGTACACTGTCCTCCTGAGCAATGAACTAAGGATAAAAGAATAAAGGACCAGCTTTCCAAACCATCAACTATGAGAAAACAGACTACATCAACCAGTTTAAAGAAATAGGAGGCCTGGGGAGGTAACTCAGCGGTAGGTCACTTACCCAGCATGTCTGCATGTACAGGTAGGTCTGGGTTCTAATCCCAGGACTTCAAAGGGAAGGGAGAGAGGGAGGGAGAGGAAGAGGGAGAGCGACTATGACCAAACTATAACACAGCCCTGGCAGACTCACCGGAGTCATTGCTTTCACTTGCCCAGAGGTGACAGGAGTGGCCACACTGCTGTCTGTGATCACAAACTGACCTGGGGGCAGCGTCATCATTTGAATTTCAGATGCTGAAAACAGGAAATAAACCAAAGTCAGTGGTCTTCAGATTTTAGTCAAGTGCTGAAAGAAACAAATGCCTCTCCGCTTATCTTATGGGTTGTACCCAGTAAGTCCATGAACTTAAAAGACAGTAAGTGGGGCTGGAGAGATGGCTCAGTGGTTGAGAGCATTGCCTGCTCTTCCAAAGGTCCTGAGTTCAATTCCCAGCAACCACATGGTGGCTCACAACCATCTGTGATGAGGTCTGGTGCCCTCTTCTGGCCTGCAGACATACACACAGACAGAACATTGTATACATAATAAATAAATAAATAAATAAATAAATAAATATTTTTTAAAAAAAGACAGTAAGTGGAGTATATTTTATGAACACACACAAATGGCTAGGTACTGTAACACACGCTGTAATCAATACTGGGGAGGCAGGGGGATTTCTATGAGTTCAAGGCCAGACTTGTCTACATAGTAACTCCAAGATAGTCAAGGCTACAAAGTAAGACCCTGTTTCGAAAAGAAAAATTTATATATACCAAAAAAAAAAACACACACACACACACATAAATTACTAAGTGTTATAGTTTAGTCCATCCTATCCTAGGTATATTTAGAACCTGTATAGCCACAGGGGACAGATCCACCAGGCCCAGTCAGAGCAACAAAATAAGACTCCCCACCTGAAAAGCAGGAACCCCAAATGGTGTATGGTTGTGTTCTTGCCACGCCAACATAATCCGATGCTGAAAATCCTAAATGCACTGGGCACAGGTCTATAACCTCTGGAAGCTAACACAGAAGTTTGCCTTGTTTTTCTTTGCTTTTTTTTTTTTCAGATAGGGTCTCATATTCCAGGATAGCCTCAAACTTACTATGTTATATAGAATAATCTTGAACTTCTGGCTGTCCTGTCTCCCATCTCCTGAGATTATAGGCATGTAATCCCGTGCCCAGTTTATACTATGCTATGGATTACACCCAAGGACTTCTGAATGCTACGCAAATGCTCTACTAGTTTAGCTATATCCTCAGCCTTGGCTACATAATGTGGTTGAGGCTTGCCTCAGCTATATGGGACCAAAAGACAATTAATTCTAAGTGCCAAGTTGGAGAACTGCCAGTGCTCACACTGCTACTGAGACAGTTCCCAGGTTTCCCATGCTTGTAAAACCTCATGATGATGGTCTTGCAACATGATGCCCCCATTTTGCTTTGTTTTTTAGATGGGGTTTCTCTGAGTATCCCTGACTGTGCTAGAACTCTATCTATAGACCAGGCTGGCCTCAAACTCAGAGACTGGCCTGTCTCTGCCTCTGGAGTACTGGGATTAAAGGCGTGCACCACCACATCTGGCCTGATATGATTTCTTTCTTCCTCTTTCTCTTTCTTTAATAAACTTATTTATTGATTTATTTTAACTGAGTTCTTGAGTGAATGGACCTCTTCACTCCTGTGTGTGAAGAGACTGATACAGAGGGATAATATATACAGAAAACAACCAATGCCTCCTCACTCAAAAATGGCTTCCAATTAGTCACCAAGGTAAATACTCAACCTTTTAAGCCTTAAAAAGAGTTATAAAAGTTTCCTGGCTTAGTATTTTTATCTTTTATACTCAGATTTGAATTCATGACACAAATGTATCCACAGCTACCTGGTGATCACAATCAAATAACCTGCAATATTGAGGCAAATTAGAAATGAAATTTATGCTAGTGCCCTGTTAGTAGTCTCTAAAGAATATTTTCTATAAAATGGATGAGAGATGCTTAGGAGATTGAGTGGTGCTAGCTCTGGGCTGTGATGGAAAATGAGCCTGGAACACTGGGTCTTCCTAACACAGGAAAGGGTCCTGTGTGAAAGATATAAGTCCCAGTGTGAAGAAACAAAGATGAGGTAGCCTGGACACCCATAAGAGCAACAAAAGCAGTAGGTTCAAGCACATCATGTGTTACTTGTGTTACATATGTAAACTTCATGAATACAAAATAACAGACACACACACACACACAGAGACTGGTTATTTTGGATAACACAAGGAAACTGACTTACTACTTTGAAAACCAGTAAATAGCCGGGCAGTGGTGGCGCACACCTTTAATTCCAGCACTCGGGAGGCAGAGGCAGGCAGATCTCTGTGAGTTCTAGGCCAGCCTGGTCTACAAGAGCTAGTTCCAGGACAAGCTCCAAAGCTACAGAGATACCCTGTCTCGAAAAACTGAAAAAAAAAAAAAAGAAAAGAAAACCAGTAAATATAAGTGGTCAATCTGGCATTTAAAGTATTCTATTGTGCTTTTCCTATACAAATCTGTATCTTTGAGTAATTTTATGATTAAGACAATTTTTTTCTTTTCTTTCTCTCCTTTTTGCTTTACTTTCATTGTGGTTTTAAGTCATGGTTTCACTGTGTAACTCTGTCTAACCTCAGTTAACTATGTAGACCAGGCTGGCTTAAAACTCACAGAGATCCTCTGCCTCTGCGAGGATATGCAGTAATAGTGTCTTTCCATGTAGCCCTGGATGGCCTGGCAATCCTCCTGCTTCTCTGCCCACCAAGTGCTAAGATCACAGGCTGAGGTTACAGTGTGTGCTACCACATCCGGCATAATTTCTTTATCTCTTTATAAAATGTTTCTATCTAATTAATGAGTAGGAATAATAGAATCGAATTAGAGAATCACAACTTTGCAAGTCCTGATGAAATAAAGAAGCTAGAGAATAAACACTAGTGGCTCTTAACACCACAGGAAGAGAAGCAGTCCACCCCTATATCAGCTGAGTGTGGGGTTTGAAACAAATCTGACCTTGATTAAGCCTCTACATCTAGATGCTAGTCTAAGGAAATAAAAGGAAGGAAGTACATTAAGCAACAACATGAGGATGCTACCAGCAAAATCCAGAGTGTGGAAACTACAGGACATGTGACCAGTTTTTTCAATACAGACAGGCCAGCTGCAAGGAGAGAGCGAGGACATGTGAAAAGAAACTCCAAAGATGCAGTCAGCTTCAATGGATGGCCCTTATTCAGACCCCAATTCAGACCCCAATTCGAACAAGAAATTTAAAAAACTTTCTCAGGCAATCAAAGAAATAAGGGCATTGGAACGATATTTGAAGACTTTAAAGAATTATTTCCATTTACACGGGAGGTGAGGAGAGAGCAGATCCCAGGATGTCCATCTTCCTCTACATGGTATGGAGCAGCATATCTTGATGATAAATGAAGTCTACCACATGAGTACAGGAATGGCCCTCCCCAATAGCTGATATATTAGAGAATACATTTCAGTCCCTAAAAGTAACACGTTTGTGATAAGAGAATGCCGTGGGACAATGGTCTTGTTCCCTGTAAAGATTTGTCATTTGTACTGGTTTAATAAAAATGCTGATTGGCCAGTAATAGCCAGGCAGGAAGTATAAGCAGGGTGACTAGAACAGGAGAATTCTGGGAAGAGGAAAGGCTCAGTCTGCAGTCATCACCCAGACACAGAGGAAGCAAGATGAGAATGCCTCACTGATAAAAAGTAGCAAGCCACATGGCTAACACAGACAAGAACTATGGGTTAATGTAAGATGTAAGAATTAGTTAATAAGAAAGCCTGAGTTCAATCCCCAGCAACCACATGGTAGCTTACAACCATCTGTACTGAGATCTGGTGCCCTCTTCTGCCATGCAGGAAGAACACTGTATACATAATAAATAAATCTAGAAAGAAAGGAAAGAAGGAAGGAAGGAAGGAAGGAAGGAAGGAAGGAAGGAAGGAAGGAAGGAAGGAAGGAAGGAGTTACTTCAGTATGGACTTTGGGACTGGTAGAAAGTTTTAGTGGCTTAGTGGCTTTGCTGTGTCCCATAGCAATATGATTTTGATGAAGGAGAGGCTCTGGCAGATCTGAATGACTTAGTCCAGCAGACCCATCAGGTTTATAAAGTACAAAAGCAATCAAGAGCGGATGAGAGAGGAACAAAGTGGACAAAGGAGCCTGTTGAGTCACTCAAATGCAAAGGCAGAAAGGTGGCATTCCTAGTGCTAAATTAAATGTTGTGTTAGGGGGCTGGAGAGATGGCTCAGAGGTTAAGAGCACTGACTGCTCTTGCAGAGGTCCTGAGTTCAATTCCCAGCAACCATATGGTGGCTCACAGCCATCTATAATGAGATCTGGTGCCCTCTTCTGGCATGCAAGCATACATGGAAGGAATGTTGTATACATAATAAATAAATAAATCTTAAATGTTGTGTTAGTGAGCCTGGAAGGCTTTAAAGCCAGAGCAATGGTTCACAGAAGATATAATAACAAAAAAAAAAAAGGTGGAAAAAAAATGAAGCTTATTCTAGGGGAAACCTAGAATCTATCTAAGTAAAATATGCTATATAAGTTGTTCTCCTGAAAGAAAAGTATACCGGATGTGGAGATTATCCACTCAGCCTTGACTGGTTCAGCAGCCAGATGTGACCAATGTAGAGTCGGCAGCCACAGTGCTGGCCTGTCAGAACTAGGAAGCCAGTTCAGTGGCAGGCATAACAAGTCAGAGTGGGGTCCTAGTTTCCACTTAGTTTCTAAGAACTACCAAGACTTCTGGGGCTGGGGATGCCATACAGTAGCATTATCCCGGGTTTCCACTGAGGCAGGAAATCATTGTGGAAATAAGTCCTCTGAGGGCATATGGAGTAGTATTCTCCTGCATGGTGCTACACCAACACTGCTCTTTCCACAACCGGTACCAGAGATGGAATTTTCCATACTATATTAGGCCTTTCTAGTGTTTCTTTTTAGTGTCCTCTTAGTCAAGACCAACTAGCACTTGCTTGGAGAGGACAGCAGCAGGCCTGAGAGCTCATGCATGCCCTCTTAAAACATTGGTTCTATTACACAAAGGCAACTTTGAGCATCTCACACATCTAGAAAAGCACCTTAAAGGATAGTGAAAGTAGCAGTGAAGCCGAATGACGGCACACTGCATGGGTGAGAGGAGGAGTTTCCTCAGAGCTAAGGTTATCAAGCAGAAGTTCTGTATGAGTGCTTTGTAATGAAAACAGAAAAGACAGACACATATAGCCAGGACCAGGCACAGTAATTAGTACACAAATAGGCATTCAGTGAGACCCTGGGTTTGACTCCCAATAGGAAAGGAAAGTATTGGTAAAAGGGATGAAACATCACCATATATCCCTACCCATTCTTAAGTCACCTTGTCACAGCTCCAGTAACATATCTAACATTTCGGAAAATATGAGACTGGCATTCTGGATCAAAACACTGACCTAAATTTTGCTATGAAATTCATTTAAATACACATACTACAGAGAACTGAAAATGAGCCAAGTGGTGGTGGCATATGCCTTTAAATCTAGCACTCGGAAGGCAGAGGCAGGCATATCTCTATGAATTCGAGATATGCTCTATAGGACAGGCTCTAAAGCTACACAGAGAAACCCTGTCTCAAAGGAACCAGCATAGGACCAAACTAGACCCACTGAATGTGGGTGACAGTCATATGGCTGGGGCAGACAGTGGAGCCACTGGCAGTGGCACCAGGATTTATCCCTACTGCTTGGGAACCCATTCTCTTTGGATGGATACCTTGCTCAGCCTAGATATAGAAGGGAGGGCCTTGGACCTTCCCCAGAGCAATGTGCCTTACCCTCTCTGAGGAATGGATGGGGAAGAGGGAGAGATGGAGGGAATGGGAGGAGAGGAGGGAGTGGGAACTGGGTTGGTAAGAGAGAGAGAGAGAGAGAACTGAAAATGAGCAACTGATATGTCAATCCAAAAACCTATTATAAAGCTGATAAAATTAAGACACATGGCCAGAGATATCCCCACCCATGGACTATCCCATTCTTCTTACAATAACCACGGAAGGAGTTCCAAGCATTGGGGAGGTATGTGTGTTGTACAGAGGAATTCTGCTGCTGTAGAGCCTGCCCCTGTGTGGAAGAACTGCCTTGGATATGGGAAGGGCTAAGCCCCTGCTGTGCTTGCTGAGTGGTGGGGCTCAATGGCTGCCCAGCTACCTAGGGAGAAAGAGAAAACAAAAGAAGGAAAGGTGAAATCCCAGTAGAATTAAGACTCATATATAATATTTAAATAAGAGTAGAATTAATGAAATGCAATCATAACTCTGAAATACTATCTTGTTTTCAAAAGGTAACCTTTAAAGATATTAAAACAATTCATTACAATAAAATTGCCAGGAAGGCAAATGAGCAGCGGTATGCAATTGTTTACGATAGCTAAGCTTAAAGCAGAAAAGGTGAAACAGTTTGCCTGGTCACAAAAGTCATGATTTCTATTGAGCTGCCTTGGCCAATCCACCCAGTATAGAGTTAAGGACAGGCGCACACCTGCCATCTGCTGGAGAGGCTGTCTCTAGATTCCGTGACATATCCACATGCCACTATCCACCATTCAAGGCCTTCTGTAGTCCAACTCCTACTTTCTAACTCTTTCCAAATATCACATCCTGCTCCTAAACTGAGTAAGTTTCCTATAAATGTGTTATAATTTCCCATCTTTTTGTATTCAAAATGTTATTTAGGCCAGACGGTGGTGGAGCACGCCTTTAATCCCAGCACTCGGGAGGCAGAGGCAGGCGGATCTCTGTGAGTTCGAGGCCAGCCTGGTCTACAAAGGGAGTTCCAGGACAGGAACCAAAAAGCTACAGAGAAGCCCTGTCTCGAAAAATCAAAAAAAAAAAAAAATGTTATTTAGAGCAAAATGCCTTCCCTCAATGTCAGTGCCAAACACATAGCCCTCCTTCAAGACTTAATTAAAAGCAAAAAAAAAAAAAAATTGTCCTTGGTTTCTAGCTATCCAGAATTGCTCCTCCTCTGAATTTCTATACCTTTCTCTACCTCCATGAGACAGGTCTAATCTTATTCCACAATCCTTGTCCCAACAGAGAAGCAATTGACCTCCTGCTATAGAATGGAAAGGCTGGAGTTTGTTTTGATTTTAGGATCATATACCACAGAGCTCCCCTGGGAAGCCAGTAACTTAACACAAGAATGTTTGCATAACAACATAAAAAGTAAGGGCAACAGAAAAACTGATAAAGAACAAATAAAATGACATCATCTCAAAGGCCAAGAATAATGAATTCCCAGATATTAATCTGATGGTCCCAGACGTCACCTCAACCCTCTGCATCATCTATGGAGAAATATACCTGGGATGATGATGGAGCTGCAGCGGTGGGCTCTGTGACCTGGATGTGCTGCACCTGGATGGCATGCTGCGTGTAGGTCTGCGGATCATGCAGCTGGCCGACATCCACTGTGGACTGCTGAGACTGGTGCGGGGAAGTGGCCTGGGGGAAAGAATACATACTGATCAAGGTCAAAAGAGATCTCCTAGAG
>NC_022012.1:25582460-25596115 GCF_000317375.1 Microtus ochrogaster | reverse complement strand
GGGAAAGAATACATACTGATCAAGGTTAAAAGAGATCTCCTAGAGAGAAAGTTCACCTGGGAGGCAAAACTGGAAAGAGGTTTTGAGTTTGAGGCCAAGTGGGGCTATGCAGCGAGACCCTATCTTCAAAACAATAAATTAAAGTCTGGGTGTAGTAGTGTATGCCTTTAATACAACACTCAGGAGGCAGAGACAGGTGGATCTCTGTGTTGAAACCAGCCTTGTCTACTGTTGAGCTCAAGGCCAGACAAGGCTACATCCCTATTTCAAAAAAGCAAAACAAAAATGAAAAAAACAAAACAAAAAACTTAAAATAAATAAATCACATAAGAAATTGTGGATGACAGGATTACAATGATAACTACCAATTTTCAAACATTTAAAACTATATTGGTTTCAAATTTTTTAGACTAAATTATTTGAAAGTAATAATGTTCACTTATGTCTACTTCCTCTGTACTGCATATCTAAAGGGAACAGCAGTTCTGGGAGACAGTTTCTTTCAGTCCCCAGTAAGAACTCTAGTAGAGGAACACAGTTAACAGCTCTGTTCCAAATGGAGCTGACTATGGCTGGAGAGATGGCTCAATGAGGAAGAATACTTGTTGCTCTTCCAGAGGACCCAGGTTCAGTTCCCAGCACCCACATCTCACAACCATCTGTAACTCTAGTTTCAAAGGATCTAACACCCTCTTCTGACCTCCACAAGTACCAAACAGAATGCTTTATATATTTATATATACATTACATTTATAAAATAATAATATATCCTAAAGGAGCTGATTGATGAAGACTGAATCAAAATTACTCCCTAAAACCTCTCATTGGAATAATTATTCAATGCCCACATAGTTATTTCTCAAACTAGCTCATTAAGAAATACTCAGTCAGGATACTGAGAGAAAGATCCTCTAGATACCTATTTCTGGAAGCAGTGTCCCTAGAGCTATACTGGCTGACTATGTACAGGAACTGAGACCTTCTGACTACAGTAGAAACCTCTTACTCTAAGTCCAGAGCCATCATGGGGGGCAGAAGGAAGAAAACAGTGAAGATGATATTCTCCTAATGCCTCAAACCCAGCACTTCTAGGCAGCTGCACTTCACATAGAGACAACGATGCTTTTGTTGACTCCTGCTACCACACTGGCCACTGGCAATATGGTGTTCCCAAAGGTAAAGAGAAATAAATGTCACAGTACCGGAGCCACCTGCACCACTTGAAGCTGTATGTGCTGAGGTTGCTGCAGACCAGACGCTGACTGAGACACAGGAATATACTGAATCCTCTGGTAGTCTCCCTGAGGTGTTCGGTAATCCGTCGTTAGGGTCTGGGACAGTTCTGTCATTGCCTGCGTTAGCAGGTCTGTTGTCTAGAAAGAAAA
Organism: Microtus ochrogaster; assembly: GCF_000317375.1. Classification (NCBI taxonomy): domain Eukaryota; kingdom Metazoa; phylum Chordata; class Mammalia; order Rodentia; family Cricetidae; genus Microtus; species Microtus ochrogaster. The sequence continues at coordinate 25,594,730 of NC_022012.1, read as the reverse complement.
AAAAATCACAACATATTAGCAACAACACTGTAGCAATTTCAGTGTTCTTAAATCCTACAACAATTCAGTTTGGCCCAAGGGTGCATCGTGGAAATACAAACTGGCCTGAGAGCCTGACTCTGGACCAGTGGACCTGCTCTGGAGCTTCTGACATTATCACTGTGAAGGACAGCATTGAAAGTGTCCTGCTCCTCCTTTGGCAGAGAGATTTGGAAAGCACTGGCAAGAAGACCCAAGCATAAATATCGGGCTGAGGGCAAGTGGCCACACCTGCATCAACTAATAAAAAGCTTGGCATGCATGGCTTTGGTGTTTAAAGAGAGGATGAGCACTTGAAGGGAATACTATGCTCTTCCTAGTCACCTACTTACCACCACAGTCTCTCCAGTGGCACTATCTGTGGTTAAGACAGCTGGGGTGGCGCTGATCACAGCTGTCGTCAGCGGTGTGTGGATGGTGTTGGGGAGCTGGGCATACTCTGGATGTTTCTTTCGAATGTGTTGGACCATCTTGGTCTGGAAAATGAAGGAAAAATAAACAATTACTGCAGCTAAAGCAGGAAAAGAATAAGCTTAAGGCCAGCCTGGGCTAAACAGCAAGAACTTGTCTCAAAACAAAGCGAAAAGGACAATGATCAGAATTAGCCACTTTCCCATATGCAAATCCTCCAAAGGTTCTTAAAGCATTTATTGGTTGCCTATAAAATGTCTGTTTGTTTCGCCAGACACAATGGCTTCTGCACATAAGGTTCATCTCCTTGGGAAGTTGTAGCAGAAAAGATCAGTTGAGCCCAGGAGTTTGAGGCCAACCTGGGAAATACAGAAAGATCCTATCTCCTAAATTCAATAAAAAAAAAAAAGTCAAAGCAGCAAAAACAACACTTGAGAAGCAACCACACTGTCAAAAGCAATACAGGGTATAGGATGGGGAGAAGAGGAGAAGAAAAAGAGGAAAAATAAAAACTAACATGATTCTATACCATCAAGAAGGATCCAAAAACCTCACACTTGTTCCCAGGCCCCATGAATGGCCGAAGCAATCAGTCACTCTTGGTCGACAGAAATGACCCCCTTTCAAGAACCATCTCAGGTCCTGAATAGTGACTACACAGGCTGAGCCTATAAACTGTGGAACAAGAACACTCAAATATAAGGCCCTGAGCAGGCCAAGGTAAAGGAAAGCAGCTGAGTGCTCAGACTAGTAAACAGCCGTAATGTGGAGGAGCCCACAACATTCCTACCCCCCTTGTTTTGCTGTGGTCCCTGCCTTTATAGGTCTCCTAAAGTCCACCAATTCAGCAGCAGCCACGCAAGACACCTGGATGAGAAGTATTTAGAACACTACTGGTGTAAAGTTCTGAGTCATCCTGGGTCAGAGCCTGCACCATACCTTGCTGCTATACTGCTTGGAACAGTGTGGGCAGCAGACAGGAGGGGTGGCAATGGTGCCAGTCAGCTGGGTGTGGGTGCTCAGCATAGGGTCAGGCTCTCCAGGGCCAGCAGGACGAAGTTTCCGAATGCTTGGTGGGAGTTCAGCTCCTGGGTGGTTCTTCAGAATATGGGCTTTGCGTTTGCTGGCACTCTTATAAACCTGCAGTGTAAATAGTTGACCATGAAAGCAAGGTATGAGTCCACTTTCTTGCTTAAAGAAAAATAAAAAAAAAAATATCATTCTAAGGAAAGGAGAAAAATGTATTGGTATAGCCCCAAATAAAACAATCAAGAAGCTACAGTGTATGACAGGACATGCCTGTAATCTCAGCTCCTGAGAGACTGCAACAGGAGACTTCTGGCTGACTGCCATTTTGTACTATTCCATGAGTCTAAGGCCAGTATGAAGTAGAGTGAAATCCTGTCTTAGGATAAGAAGGGCTGCTAGGTATGATGGACCACACCTATAATCCCAGCTCTCAAGAGGCAAGGGCCAGCTTGAGCTATACAGCCAGACCCTGTCCTAAAAAGACCCAGAGTTATGGATGTGGGTATTATATTTTAGAATAAAGTGAATCTGATATGGATATGCTAGGCAATTTCCTTGAATTTCCTATATAAATCTAAAATAATAACTATAAAAATACCCTTTATCAAAAGTTTAACAGATAAAAAGCACACCCAGTAGCCTTTGTCTTTCTGTGTGGCTACAACAGTACAAACAGAGAATTCCACCACAAACCTTTTCTCGCCCCACTCAACCTCCTAGGAAGCCCAGTCTATCACCTGTCTTATAAGCTGACATACTGTTTAACAGCTTGGAAATTTCAAATGAGTTCATATTCTAGGCTCTTGGTTAACTGTTCTCTATTGTAAATGTCACAGACAGAAGTGATAATAAGAAAACAAAGTCAGTAAATATCTCAGGGGGAAAAAACAGCTTACATTTCATCATTTTAATTAATTGGGGAGGGTTCAAGACAGGGTTTCTCTGTATAGCTTTGGTGTTTAATTAATTTTTTTGTAAAAAAATTATGTGTACACATGTATATCTGCGTATATTGCAGGTATCTGCAGAGTCCAAAAGTGGTATCGGGTCCTCTGGAGCTGGAGTTACAGGCAGTTGTGAACCACCTGATGTGGATACTGGGAATTAAACTCAGGTCCTCTGGAATGGGAGAACAGCAAATGCTCTCAATCACTTAACCATCTCTCTAGTCCCTAAAATATTATTTTGTGTTTGTATGTATCTTCTTGTCTATAATTGTTTCATATTTGTACAGTACACACGGAAGAAAGGAGAGGGCATCAGATCCCTTGGAGTTGCAAAAGACTGAGCTACCCAACATAGATGAGGGAAACAGAATCCTTGGCAATAGTAGTAAGTGCTTCCTCTTAACCATGGAGCCATCTCTACAGCCCTTGGCTTACAATGAGGCTACCTTTTAGCCTTTCCTGTCTAAATGAAAAACCCCATAGGCATTCCTCCATGAGGTAAGCTTCCACTATGGCAGCCCAACCAGGAGAGTATTATAAACTTTTACCTTATCACAATACTGACAGAAGTAATCGCGGTTGGGTTTTATGATTGGGAGGGTTAACTCGGGCACCTCTTCTATCTTCATGTCTGGATGCCTCTTTGATAAGTGATTCACCTGGAAAAGAGAGAAAAAGGCACACAGAGAGAGTACCATTACAATCAGAAATTAAACAAAAGCCTTTGGTAATGAGTGCTAAAAGTTAAAAATCTAAAGCAAGGGCTATAGAGATAGGTTAAGAGCACTGGCAGCATTTCCAAAGGTCCTGAGTTCAATTCCCAGCAACCACATGGTGGCTCACAACCATCTACAATGAGATCTGATGCCCTCTTCTGGCATGCAGGAATATATGCAGACAGAACACTGTATACATAATAAATAGATCTTACATGAATTTCCTAAAGAATAAATCTGGCTTTCATTATTCAATTATCTTACTGAGACTGCTGAATGGATACAAAGTAAGGTTCTATATTTTAACTACTATGACCCTCTAACCACCTCGATATTCTGAATGAAATCTATGCCCTGGCAATGCTGAAGCAGGCATGGGCAGCCCGTATATAGAGGTTCTGTTGAACTTGTTCACATTGAGTTTCATGGTCTAAGTTGATGGGGACAACTGACCAGGTCTCTTCCTCAAGAGGGCACCAGATCTCATTACAGATGGCTATGAGCACTATTCCTCATATGGTTGCTGGGAATTAAACTCAAGACCTTTGAAAGAGCAGGCAGTGCTCTTAACCTCTGAGCCCTCTCTCCAGCCTCTGCAACTGCACTGGTACAGCTGAAAGCAGTGAAATATCCTGATGTTTCCCCTAATCTAGGACCACACTCCCTGCAGTGAAGGGAAGTTTCCTTATGATTGTTTCCTGAAAAAAGAAGGCACTGATAGGGAACAGTGGGAAGGAGATAAAGACCCTACCAGTAAGAATATTCAACTAATAAGAGAAGGGAAATAAAATACGATAAGACCAGGAAATAAAGGTAAAGAAAACCAGACTAATAACGAAAAGGGGTAGAGGTCTAGGGATGTAGTTCAGCAGCAGAGCACATGCTAAGTAGGTGCACATGCTAAGTAGGCCCCCGGGTTCCTAGCATCAAAAGGGGGAAAAGGAAGGGCATGGAAACTTTCAAATCATCCAAAAAGTGGTTCAGAAGGGAAAAGGGTGTCTGTCACAGAAAGGAAAGAAGCTCAAATTGGAGGGACTGCTTTTCGTCTCCCCTAGCCACTAACTGATACACCCACAAATCTACTTTGTTAAGGTTCATTGCCACTGACAGAAGGGTGGATCTGGAGGCAGGAATTTGCTCATCCAGCACTGACCAGCATGCCTCGCCTCCGGAAGCCCATCATGCACAAACGGCACTTGAACGTGAAGCTGTCGTAGTCCGAGGACGTGATGCGTGGTTTGAAGGTCTTGGAGCGGCTGATGCGGTCAGCTTTCTTGGCCTCCCTTTCAGGGTTATGCATCCTTTGCATGTGCTCCCGGAGTTTGTCTTTTCGCTATTTGGAGAAATTTTGTTAAAACAGTGTAGGAGCAAGGATAGAAAATTTTTAATTGAAGGGTAATTAAAAAAAAAATCAACACTGATTCCTGGGAAACCCATCAGCCACACCAGTCAGGAAAGTAGGTAGGCTAACTGCAGATAACCTCCAAATCCAATCCCCAGTCTTATCCTCAGCTCTGTAGCAGACCACCTACTTCAACATCCTCTTCCTCTCTGCCCCCACCTCCAGTCAATCACACATATCTTCCCCTGCAAAGTTCCCTCCCCTCACCCAGACTTATGCCATATCCCAGCCCCTAATCCCAGCAGGAATTCTCCAGGAAACCACCAACTAAGCCTGCCAGAGCAGACCAGCAAAGCAGGTGGGCGAGCTTCATATCTTCACTCTCCCTGTCTTTTCCACACCAATTTCCCAGTCTCAGCCTCAGATGGGTAGCAGACCACCTGCTGTGACCCTCCACATTCTCTGCCCTCGTTCCCAGGGAACTAAGCAGATCCTGGTGGAACACCCTGCTTTCCTCCCACCTGTGGCCCCCTCAGCTCCAACTTCTAAATGTCAGTCCCCAGTATCTAGAAACACCCTCCCAACAGAGACAAGAGCAGATACCAGCACTTAGAATTACAATCTTCTGTAGTCAGAGGCTGCTCGTTTGTTTCCCGGCCGCCCAGACCCAAATTAGTCACACTGAAACTATATTAATTGCAACACTGCTTGATCAATGACTCAAAGCATATTGTTAGTTAGCTCTTATATCTTAAATTAACTCATTTCTATTAATCTGTGTATCACCACGTGGTTGTAGCCTACCAGTAAGGTTCTGTCTGGCATCTGGTGTCTGTCTCCTGTGGAGGCTACATGGCTTCTCCCTGCTTCTACCTACTCTCTCCTCCTCTGGCTGCTTGGAATTCCTGCCTTGCTCTATTCTGTGCTACAGTAGGCCCAAAGCAACTTCTTTGTTAACCAATGGCTTTCACAGCATACTGAGGGGAATCTCACATCACCTCCCCGTTTCTGTCAAAATAAAAAGGTTTTAACTTTAATATAACAAAATTACATACAACAAACCAGTTACCAAGCAAGAATTATAGTTACAATATTTATATCTACTTTACCTTTTATCATAACTAAGGAAAACTATAACTGTAACTATATGTTATTCAACCCCATCAAAGACTTCAGAAGGATTTAATATTACCTAAGTAAACAGGAAGTGCATTGTAAGCAACTTCCAAAACTCTAAAATTGGCACAGACAGCTTGCTGCCTGAACAGCTACCCAAAGTTCTTCTATAATGTTGGGGCATTCATCTTCAGCCAACAGGCCCATAGTTTCTGACAGACTGTTCCATGAAGCAGGAAATTTGAAGATCTCTTATACCTTGTACTGGCAAAGTTCATCAGTTGCTTTCTTCTGTGTCCTGCAAAATGTATGGCAGTTCTCCTCTGTGTGCTGTGAATGCCATTGGTTAATAAAAAAGCTACTTTGGGCCTACTGAAGTACAGAATAGGGCAAGGAAGAAATTCCAAGCAGATAGAGGAGGACAGAATGGGTGGAGTCAAACAGAAGCCATGTAGCTGCCACAGGAGCCAGACGCCAGATGCCGGACAGAATCTTACCAGTAGGCCACAACCACGTGGCGATACACAGATGAATAAAAATGAGTTAATTTAAGATGTAAGAGCTAGCTAGAGTCATTGGCCAAGCAGTATTGTAATTAATATACTTTCAGTGTTATTATTTTGGGTCTAGGCAGTCAGGAAACAAGCAAGCAGCCTCCACCAACAATCTTCCTGAACCCAGATGCAACTTAAGGAGAGAGATCAAGGGGATACAAATTGGAAAGGAAGAAGTCAAAGTATCTTTATTTACAGATGATATGCTAGAATGCATAAATGACACTAAAAATCCTACTGGGAAGCTTCTACAACTAAAAATCACTTTCATCAAAGTGAGAATCCAAAACATCTCAGCAATGTAATTTCCGCACAGGCAATGGAATGACCTTTCCATTCCTCCACACCGGGAGCAATAACATTCACTCTTTGTTCTAACAGTCAAATTTACATAGAGTCAGTTCCACAAAATTACCTGCTAACAGACCACATAAAATTTTCTAAAAAAGACACCATTGATAACAAACAAATTTGGATGTCCCCAAATATGGACATCACAAAAGAGATTGGTGAGGAGAATAGGTGAATCCAGGATTCAGGAACATTTAGTAACTTTATCTAATGGTTTGGAATGTCAGGTGTTTCCCCCTTGGACACTGGCTCTTTCCTGGGTAGTGTCACCTGTTCCAGAGTACTGCTTTGTCAAGTTCTACCTGCCCTCTTGTGATTTTGATATACACACTATTATTGTCTTTGCCTATGGAATTTTCAACTATGTCTGCAAAAATTAGAAACCTCGTGGACATCACCCCTTCTCCTTCTTTCTTCTTCTTGATGCTTCTTTGTGCAAAGGAATAAAGAATATGTAGCCATAAAGTACTGAGTTAATTTTTTTACCTTCAGATATTCGCTTACCCTAGACATCCTATTCTGAGCCCTGAGGGGTTGGTACTCAAGGTTCCGGACAGGATGCATAAAGAAAAATTCAAATAGATCCATACTTATACCCTGCATGAAACTCAACTCCAAATGGATCAAAGACTTTGACATAAAATCAGATACACTGAACCTGACAGAAGAGAAAGTGGAGAATAGCCTTGAACTCATTGGCACAGGAAAAGACTTTCTGAACAGAACACCAATAGCATAGGCACTAAGAACAATAACTGAAAACAGAACCTCATGGATCTGAAAAGCTTCTGTATGGCAATGGACACCATCATCTGGACAAAGGGGCAGCCTACACAGTAGGAAAAGATTTTACCAACTCTACTTCTGAAAAAAGGCTAATATCCAAAATATATAAAGAACTCAAAAAGCTAGATATCAAGAAAACAACCCAATTTAAAAATGGGGTACAAATTCAAACAGAATTCTCAAAAGAGGAAATAGCTGAGAAACACTTAAAGAAATATTCAACATCCTTAGTTGTCAGGGATATACAAATCCAAACTACTTTGAGATTTCATCTTATATCCATCAGAATGGCTAAGATAAATAAAACTAATAGATAGTTATGGATAGAAGGGGACTGGAGTGAGAAGATCAAGTGAGGAGGGGAGGGAAGAGAGGGCTAGGGGAGGGAATGTGTGGAGAGACATAAACTTACGGTCATTAGTGGTACAGCATGAAAACCTAATATAGTAGAAGCTTTGTAAAATATATACATATGATGAGGAATTCCCCTCTGTATGCTATGAATATGTCCTTTTACATTGGTTATTAAAGAAGCTGTTTGGCCAATAGCTTAGTAGAGTAAAGCCAGGCGGGAAATCCAAACAGAGATATAGAGAGAAAGTAGGTGGAGTCAGCAAGATGCCATGCAGCTGTCAAAGGACAAAGACGCTAGCTGCCAGCCAGGACCTTTACCGGTAAGCCACACCCTCATGGCAATAGACAGATTAATAGAAATGGGTTAATTTAAGATATAAGAGTTAGCTAGAAGCCGGGTGGTGGCGCATGCCTTTAATCCCAACACTCAGGATACAGAGGCAGGCAGATCTCTGTGAGTTCGAGACCAGACTGGTCTACATGAGCTAGTTCCAGGACCAGCTCCAAAGCTACAGAGAAACCATGTCTTGAAAAACAAACAAAAAAAGAGTTAGCTAAAAATATGCCTAAGTATTGGCCAAACAGTGTTAATGATATAGTTTCTGTGTAATTATTTGGGTCAGGGCAACTGGGAAATGAAACAGTAGTCTCCGCTTACATACACACATACATACACACACACACACACACACACACACACACACACACACACACATATATGTATGTATATATATGAAGATCTAAATGAAATCGCCAAATAACAAGGGAAACAGAGCCCCAACTAGACATTTTGTTATCAAATAAAGTTTCCAGTATCAGGATTAGGTTACATCTAATTGACTTGTTGGCCAAAGGGGTCCCATGAGAATCCCCAACAACCCAGGCTGTTGCTAAGACTATAGGCTGCTCTCTACAAACTGACAAGGCCCCATTGCTGAAGACAACACCTACACAACTCCTCAAACACAGCCGAGCTGGTGCCTATAAAGAGCCTTCACCCCTACATGCTAGTGCCTTTGGTACAGGAAGGTTCTCTGCACACTATCAAAAGAAAATATAAACACCAGCCCAGTCACAAACCCTTTGTCTACAATGATGTCCTGCTTGCAAGATGTGCTTGTGTAATGGTAGCACAATATTTGTGTGAGTAATCAAACAATATCTGATTTGACTTAAGGCCCACTCCAAATGAGATCGAACCCATACTTGATACTACTTGAGTGACCAAGAACTTGACACTAGATAGTCCAGGGACCTAGGGTAAAACCAAATACTACTGTTCAAAAAAAAGCAATAAATGATATTCTGCTATCCTCATAGATGAGTACCATGATGATGATGGCTGACATCATCAGAGAAGCTGCCTCCTGCAGCAGATGGGAGCAAGCATAGAGACCCATAGTCAGACATTATACAGAGAATAAGAGGCCTTGGAACACTCGGGCCTAAACAGGGTGTCTCCATCAAATCCCTCCTCTCAGGGCTCAAGAAACCTTGTGTGCAGAAGAGGAGGCACTAAAGGCACAGGAGCCAGAGGGGATGGAGGACACTAAGGAAATGATGCCCTCTAAGTCAACAGGATTGACGCACATTTGAACTCACAGAGACTGAGGCAGTACATACAGGGCTTGCATGGGTCTGCATCAGATGGGGTCCTATAGCTGAAAAAAGAAGTGGACACATGCCCCATCCCTAAGCTAGAAGCTAACTTCAATTGATAACCACTTGCAAATAAAAAATTACACTTTCTTCGAGGGAGTCTCACTGGGTAAGTAAACTACTCTTTTTTATTTATTTATTTATTTTTACTTTTCAATGGGAGAGCATGAACACAATCCCCCATTACTACAAATTCTGCAGTCAAGTTTGCTGCATTTGGGGAAATCACAGGGTCAGCTCATCTGCAGTGCAATGGATAAGCTTCGCCCTGGGAAAGCCATCTTCGTGATCATGGTATCTCCACTGCCAGATAAACAAACTATCTTAAAGGTAGGCTGCATGCCCAGGAGCTTTTTGAGACAGGGTCTCCCTACTGTATACCCAAGCTGGTCCTTAATTTGCTACATAGTCTAAGCTGACCTCAACCTCATGGCAATTCCCCTGTATCAGCCTCCCAAGCACTGAGATTTCAGGTAGATGCCTCCATACACAGCTCATAGTGGAATTCTTCAGCCATTTCAAACATGATGATATACTGTAAGCCATCAAAATAAATTCCATAATTGATCTATAAGGGATGTACCACAAAGCTTAAGCTTTTTCTCTTTAATGTTCACATTCCATATGAACATACCTCTTACTTGTCCCCTCCCAATAATCTCCAGTTTCTTTCAACTTAATTAATTTTATTGATCATTAGTATGGCAAGGACATTCAAGTACCACAAGCACACTTGAAGGGCAAAGGACAACTTTTAGGGGTAGGTTCTCCCTTCTACTGTGGGATTCAGATACGGAACTCAGATTCTCAGGTTCGTGTGGCAAGTGCCTCTACCCACTGAACAATCTCACTGGCCCTCTTCCCAGCAGCTAGAACAAGTTAGCCTAACCATGTTTAGCAACGCCTCCCAACAACAAATACCTCCAAGTCTCCTGCAGACTTCCCCTTCGTTTCTTCTTAATTCTAGGCAGATTACTGGTTTGGGTTTCATTTTGTTTTCTTTTGTGTTCACTATGTAGCACAAACTGGCTTGCCATTTACTATATAGCTTAGGCTAGCCAAAAGTTCAAGCTCCTTCTGCCTTTGCCTCCTCTTGACTGCGATTCCACGCCAAACTACTTACGTCTTATTGAGTCCTTGAAATCACTGCACTCTCCAGAGCAGTCTAATCCCTCTGCTCCGTCCCCTCAGACATCTTTATGTTTCCCATCTCTGCCGAAGATCTTGCTTAGGTGACTTACCTGCAGGTTCTCATCTGATAAATAGTCAACAACAACAACAACAACAACAGCAACCTCTTGATTTAATTAGTACATAAATAAACTGGTCTCTTAGGCCTCCATCAATAACAATCTCGTTCTACTATCCATTACTTAGAGCATGTGCACAAAGCCATGAAACAAGCAGGTGTCTGTCCTTAGCCTGACTTAATCCTAGGCTGGACAGTTTCCTCTGGCTGCAGGTTGGCGTCCTACCTTAAATTGTTTCCCACAGGTGGAACACAGGAAGTCCTTGCGGTCGGAATGGCGGAGCATGTGCAGTCTCAGCTTGTCAGGGCGACAGAAGGCCTTGTCACACTCAGTACACTGGTAGATCTTTTCAGAGTGGAAGCTGCGCACGTGCTTTTTCACCTGGCAGTAAAGACCAGGGGACGCTCAGGCCAAAAGAAAGAACCAGAGGTGGCTATGACGCTAGAGGGCACCAACACACCACTGAGGACTTTGAGGAGCCTGGTTATCATCAAGGGATGACTGCATCCAGTAACACAGGCTGTGCTTGTCACAAAGAAACAGCGCAGGCCAGAGTCCTAGAAATCTGGACCTCCCAGGTAACTCACAGGAAGAAAGAGCACCGCCTCAATCTCTTGTACAATTTTCTTTCCTTTTTAAGAAGGCTAAAACGTAAAGTTGCTTTGGATTTTAATGAATCTTGCTAAATATTACCTATAAGAAAACAAAAGTCATTTGTCCTCATTTTTGTTTCTACATATGTAGAGGTAATTCTGCATCATTAATAGCTGACCCTTTCATGTCTTCCTATAAAATCAGGTCTGGGATACAGCTCTGTATAACACAGTTGCCTGCAGCCACATGCACTCGAGGCCTTAGGTTTGGTCTCAGCACTGGAAGAAACAAGTCAGGTTCTAAAGAACAAAAGACAGGGATCAGATACATTGGCAATACTACGTGTTCATTATATGGACTGATTTCCTTCCTCCTCGGCTGGGCCATAGACACTTCGCTCTCAGCTAATCAGACAGTTTTACCCTGGATTCAACTCCAGAACTTCAGTTGGGGTGGAGGGTAGAGAAGGACTCAGGTTCTGAACTCTCTCAGCTATAAATAATGCATGAAAAGGCTTTGGGAAGGGATACGGCTCAATAGTATAATGTGTGCTTAACATGGAGGATGCTTTGAATCCAAGAGCCAGCACTGTGTGGGCGGGGGTGGGAGTGATGGTAAGTAAGCTATAGACAGTTTAGTAGAAAATCTACTGAACTGTTCCTTTAAAGCACTTGGCTTCCCCAACATCAGAGTTCCTTATCCATTGCATTATGCCTCAACAACTTTCCAACTGTGTGGAGAAAAACTTCTCAAGACTCTCATTGTTAGAAGAAACACGATTAGGCCAGGTGGCTGGTGGTGCGTGCCTTTAATCTCAACACTTGGGAGGCAGAGGCAGGTGGATCTCTCTGAGTTCAAGGCCAGCCCGGTCTTCAGAGCTAGTTCCAGGACAGGCACCAAAGCTACAGAGAAACCTTGTCTTGAAAAAACAAACAAAAACAACAACAAAAAAGATCTATGATTAAATCACAGTTCTTTTGCTTTAGTAATTTCTAAAGAATATTTTATGAAGCCGGGCAGTGGTGGAGCACGCCTTTAATCCCAGCACTCGGGAGGCAGAGACAGACGGATCTCTGTGAGTTCGAGACCAGCCTGGTCTACAGAGCTAGTTCCAGGACAGGC
>NC_022012.1:25578168-25582360 GCF_000317375.1 Microtus ochrogaster | reverse complement strand
ATATATTTTATGAGATATTATGATTTAATTATTTACTGAATATAAAAATATTTTTACTCAAAATTAAATTTTGCCCCAGTACTACAGAAAATATAGTGCTTGACATGACAGCATCTTATATGCCAACTCTCTTTGTTTCTTTTCAAGATATATAACCTTAGTAAAGTAAAACAGAAAACCAGAATGGTAGAGAGATGCTTCCCATCCAGATATAAAGAAATACGTTCTAAAGGTTCTATGTTGGTTTATGAGCAATGGATATTTGACAAAGATTCTTAAAAAGACTTTTTAAAAATAATAACCAGATTTGGTGTTTCCAAGATTTTTTCTTACATTTATCTTTAGTGCATGTGCACTAGGATGAACATCTGGATATCAGAGGACAATTTGCAGGGGAAGTTCTGTTATGATTCGGCCACAGCATGGCTGACACTTCCAGGTTCTAGGGCCAGGCATGTGCGGACAAAAACTCAGGCAGAAGTGCCTAATGGCCCCGGGGATCTTAAAGGATCCCACATGTGCGTCTTGGTTGCACTATCTACATATGACGCAGCTGTGTGAGCCCTTGCGCGCGTCTGTGAGCTCCGTCATCTGCGTATGTACGCATGTCCCTCTGCGCATGCCTTTAAAAGTTGGACGAGCTATCTTCAGCTCTCTCTCTGCACAGCGACCCACCTCACCAGATCTGTATACGCCCCCCTAATAAACTCCTAAGCAAGTTTGCTGCATGCTCTATGTTTCCTTCTCACTCACGCCAAGTAATTTCAGGTTCTCATGTGGACTCCAGGGATTGAACTCGGATAGTTGGGCTTGATAGTAAGCAGCTTTACCCCCTTGGCTATTTTGCCAGCCCAGAGCTCATGTTTATTACTATAAACATAATTTAAGAATTTAAACAACACTGTTCCTGGGAGCCAAGGGAAAAAAAAATACTCTGTATGTGAAAAGTAGTTTGAAAACTATTGCAGAGATACTTCAAAAATTTAAAAAAAAAAAAAAAAGATGAAAATATAGGTGCTGAATGGTCTCGGTTTTCCAAAAATTGAAGTTTCTTTTACAAAAAATTGGAAGCAGACAGGAATCTCAGGCGCACACACTCACCTGGATAAAATCTGGGAACCGTTTCTTACAGGTTGGGCAGGTGAAGTAGCCATCATTGATATGAATGGCCACATGATCTTTCAACAAATCAAGGCGGTCAAAGGATTCTGGGCAAAAAATGCAAGAGTAAGTCTTCTGGTCAGAATGGAGCTTCATGTGGCTCTCCAAGGAGGTGCTGCTGATAAAGCCCTTGTTACAGAGATCACAGGTCAACGGGCAGTTCCCCTCCCGCCCGTGGAAGCGCAAGTGCTGGTCCAGTTTGTCCTTCTCCCGGAAGGCTTTCCCACACTGCAGACATTTAAAAGGCCGGAAGGACTTCCGGATAAACAGATGCTGAAGAGCTGCATTCTGAAAGACACAAACAGGACCATGTGGTGAGGCCCAAGGGTGACAGCAGCAATCAGACTTACACAAAAGGAGATTGACTGCTGAGAGCCCTTCAGGCTGAAGCTACCCCAAAGAAAAGACACCGTTTGGGGTTTCACTTTATATCTATATGTGATATAAGTATATTTCAAAGCTTTTTTTTTTTTAAGACAGGGTCTCACTATATAGTTCTGGCTGTCCTGGAACTCACAAAGATCCCATGCCTCTGCATCATCCCAAGTCCTAGGATTAAAGGCGTGTGCCACTACATCCTGCTCAAAACCTGTTTTCAACAGAAAACTAAAAGAAAGAAAACAAACATAGAACAGAACAAACAAAAATTGGAGATTTGAAAGAAAAAACTTGGGTAAATCATACATGTGTGAATGAGACTATAATATGTCAATTAAAAGTCCTTGATGAAGGAATCTGAAATATTTCACAATAAAATAACAGGAACTGAAGGGCACTTAGACCTTCCGGAGGGTTGTGGGGGAGGCAGAGAAAGACATAGATAAGGGGTTTCTTTGAGCATAAAAAATTAAATCAGTGGATTTTATGCAACGTGAATTACTAATATCAATGTAAGAAAATAAGCTGAAAGGGAAATGAAGATTTATGTGAATGTATTTGTTTGTGGGGCATGATATAAACATATCATAAATGGGAGATATATATATATTTCAGATCTTACAGAGGACTAGTTCCCACGGTAGTTGGTCAGTTCTAGCTAGAGTGCCGCCTACCAAAGCTATGCTCCCTGCTGTGCTTCCAGTCTAAACAGGTCAATCTAGGTTTTCCTTTTCAGAACAAATTGCCCTTCTAGGGCTGGTTAGCTGTCTCGCGAATCCATGCAACTGTCAGAGGAACTCGTGGCCAGAAAAGATAGATGCTCCCTGGAATCTGTCACAGATGCTAGACTAATAGCTGGCGCTCCACTGAGAGCAAATCCCTACAGAAACCTTTCACACAGAGAATACAGAATCAATATTTATTTGTGCCACAAGGAAGATTCATTCCTATGTTCCTCAGAGCGAGGAGGCAGAGGTCTAGATGGCTTTACAGTGGGGAGCCCTTCAGATCACACCTGTAACGGGTGCTCCTGGGCAGCTTTAAGGAAGAGTCACTGAAAGATTAATGGGGGAAGCAAAATGTTTATTTTTGATTCACGGAAATTTCTGAGCATGGTGCAGTTCACATAACAGGAAATTGTCTCTCCAGGCTTCACTAACAAGGTAGGAGAGGCATTTTAAGGTGCATCTAGTCACTTGCGAGGTGAATGACAATTCTGTTGTCTGCCTAAATTGACGGAGGCTGCTTGAAGTATGGGAGTAGAGCCCCACATTTTATCCTTTTTTGTGTTTAGATACCTTTATAAACTACTTAGTCACAGGAAGTCTCACATATTGGCTTGAAAATTAATACAATATACTTCAGATAAAGCTCTAGAGTTATTCCTAGGTCCTTTCCTACGGCATCCACGAAGATCCTGAAGAACAGATCTTTCATGAATCAGCCACAGTTGCTTTCATTTCCTTAAGCTGCTTTGCAGCAATCTAATCTTTTCACTTTATCCTGACACACTCTTGGCAAGGTTCTTCCTGTTTTCTTCTACTCTCAGAATGCTATGGCGAGACGCCAGGTAAACAGATGCTCTTCTCAAGCTGGATGAAGATGCAGGATCTAGAGCAGGTCTACCATATGAAAATCTCTTCCTTGATCAGGCCGCGGTCAGGTTACCAAAGACAGATCTGCTGCACAATAGTGGGTGTTCCCACAGGGGACTCCATTTTTCCTGGTGCCAAATCCAGAGTTCAGCTTCACTTTGCTCCGTTATGCTCCCCAGTCTCCTGTCACTTCTGATTAGCATGAGAGCCTACAGGCATCTGATTTGAATGCAGCAGTCACCTGGCTCTTCTTCCTTGGTTCCATCGCAACCCTTATCATCTGATCGCTTCCACAGAGCCCTGCACACTGTCTGAGTGCTTGAGATCTGGCCTGCTTCTAGAAGAGCTAATGGCACTCATGTTACAGGGCAGTGAAAGTGCTGGGCTACCCCCACCTTTGACCCACTTACAGGCTGGCGCTGCTCTATGGTAGTTTCCCTGGTACACAACGGGCTACCCCCACCCTTGACCTACTTGCAGGCTGATTCTGCTCTAAGGTAGCTCTTTTGTGCATAGCCACACCTGGGCCACTTCTGGAAGAAACCATCTCAAACAGGGAAGCTGCACAGAGATGCACTATGAATCTTCTAATCCCTGAGCTCTGTTAGTGTTACCATACCTTACAGTACATTAGCTGCTCAAATAATGTTAAAACAGTATCTTCCTTCTAGCTCAGCTACGTGACAGTGAATTCTGAGAGAAGATTCTTCATTTGTACAATGGTTCTAATGTGTGAAATGAATAGCTGAGCAAAGTCACACTATTGATTCATTTTCATATTATTTTGATCCTGAGACTAAAGACAATGAATCAGCTTGTTTGTTGGGTTTTGATTATGTGGGAAAAAAAGCAAAAAGAACAAATAATTCTTCAGTTTATCATGCAACCAGCTTTCAAAACCTTTGGTGGACTAACCGTGCCCAACACACCCCACTCTCCACTCTCCTTCACCTGACACCCATACCAGAGTCGAGATACTGCTTGCACTTGTCCCATACGGGCACCAAGCACATCTTGTGCCTGGGCCTCTGATCCTATGGTTGATTTCCTATGGAGTT
>NC_022012.1:25573275-25578068 GCF_000317375.1 Microtus ochrogaster | reverse complement strand
AGTTTTCCAAGGGCCTGTCTCCTCCTATCTACAAATTCTTTCCTGACTTCCCCATAGTTGGCCCTTTATTCTTCTCATTTCCCAGTGCAGTCATGGACTGCACTTGTATATTTGACACAGAAATGCAAAGAGCCCTCTGTGAACGCTGGCTCCTTGTTGTCCTACAAGCCCCTAGAGGCCCAAGCTATGTTGGTTGCCCAGATACTGCTGAACATGCAGCCGGAGTCCAGCACCACGACAAAGATCACTGAAATTGTTTCACAGCTGGAAGGGGCCATGGAGATCACTTAGTCCTAGTCTTCATTTGCACAGGAAGACTGCAGCCCACAATTTACTCATTCGTCTATTTGCAAATAAATTCTCATTATTCATTAATTTGCATTTAGAGAGGCATCCAAATTGTGTTTTCCATCTGGATTTAGTAAGTACAGGATGCAAAGAACAGCAGGTCAACAAACACTTAAATAACATTCTGTTATGTGAAACACAGGAAACAAACCTACCTGCAGCTCCAACTGAGCAGGCAGCATTAGAGGAGAGAAAAATAGTTACATTACCAATTGGATTGGAAGACTTCCCTTCAGTTGGTCATTACCAATCTGGGTAAAAAGATGGAAAAATATACAGCCCTACTTTTTAGAATGTATGAGGGGAAAAATCAACTAATATTAACCTCCAAAGGCTTCACACATGTGGCTTTTGCTTTGATGTAAAGAAACTTGTGCTGGAACCAGTACCCCACCTCTTGAGAACAAAACAGCTTTTCTACGCTTGCACATCCCCAGCTTGATTACTGTGGAAGCTTTTCTTCTTTTTCCTTCAAAACAATTAAATGGAGCAAGCATTTTCCCTCAGCTTGGTAAGGCATCAGAATTACCACAGGACAAGTGATGGTAGCTGGGCACGAGGACTAGTGCAAACTGGGAAGTAACGTTAGTGATGAGTAAGAAGACACAATTTCTGTCTTTGGTCACACAATTTCTCTCCAAGGCCTATATTTATGAATGTTTGAAATTATATAGAGAGAAACAAAAGTTAGATGTATTTCAATTACCATTCGTTCACATGATTTTTCTTTCTTTAGGAAATTCTTGAAGTTATACAGAATGAGCTGAGAATTGTATATATTTCAATTCTAGGACCCTCATAAAGGAAATTTAAACAGTTTTCAGAGCCCTTTGAGGCCATCATGTGACTAAGAATGTGTAAATATACTATTAAATGAAACGCACTTCCGGGGTCCCTTCTAGCCTACAGGAAAGAAGCAGACCAAAAGAGGGAACAGACCCAGTTTCTCTCGTTCACAGCAAGACTGCAGCCAGGAGTCGCTAACCCTGTCTTCAATGCCTTGACTAATCATCGTTAGAAAGAAAGGAAGAAAAGACCAGAACAAACCGAAGCTAGTCATCATCCATCTAGAAAATCTAAAGTTTTACATGTCTCTTTTATGTACAAGACAAGCATCTACAAATCTTTTTACACACTAGCTGCCACAAACACAGGTTTATATCATTGTTTGTTGTCGACATAGACATCACACCAAACCATACTGCTTCCTATACACACCCACTGCAGTTCCTAACTCAGGCTCAAATGCAACCCACAAAATAATAATAATAATAAAGCAGGTCAGAAATGGAAGGCAATGGACCTCTGCAGCACAGTCTAAAGACGAGACACAGGCCTCACAGCTGACACACTGACCAGCTCCCAAACGTGCTGCTCTGTTTTAAGCTGTGCCTGGTGTGTGCCCTGAACCTGACACTTGCTGGTCTCCCTCAGAAACCACAAATAACTACATCTAGTTACCTATAATTTCCTTGAGAGTTACGATTAGACAGAGATGAAGATAGTTGAAAATACTAATATTTTAGGTTGGGAAATACAGCTCAGGGGAAGAACCCCTGTTTAGCCTGTGTAAGGCCTTTGGTTCAACCTATAGCATGAGAAGAAAGAAAGGAAAGAAGGAAGGAACGAAGGAAGGAAGGAAGGAAGAAAGGAAGGAAGGAAGGAAGGAAGGAAGGAAAGAAGGAAAGAAGGAAAGAAGGAAAGAAGGAAAGAAGTTAAGTAAAATAGAAATAATTATGGTAGTTAAATATACTTAAGTACCTATTTTGAAATTTTGAGTTCAGAAATATAGGGAGCTCTCCTATTTTAAGTATACTAGTCTATGAGCCGCCCAAATGCAGGCCTCTGTGTGTCACAGCTATGTTGGCTGACTCTAGGACAGCCATGTCAGCTTGCCATAAACAGAAACACTGAGAAAAGCACTTTTGCAAAATAAGGCAATATAAAGAGCATTTAGAAGGCTAGACACAAGATTTTGAAGTGAATGGTCAACAAAAGCCTTGAGAGAGCTGGCCAAGAGGAGGAGGGTAACCAGCCAGCCAAAGACTGTGTACTTGCCCACTTACTCGGATGCGTTTGGCCCTGCGCATGTCATCCGCTGTCAACGTGGTCTGGGCAGGCAATACAGTCTCTTCTTGCTGTGGCTGCAAGTGCAAGGTGTGCGTTTCTGGTTCCTGCTCCAGAGAAGATGGGGTTTCCTGTGGCAGCTGGGGGATTGGGATAGATGCTTGTTCTGGTTGATCTAGTCCATTCAGGGCAGCTGGCTCAGCCTCATCGAACTGCTCCTTTGTGGGGAAATGCAGCAAGTCCTGAATTTTGCAAACACCAGGAATTACCTCCCTATCTACATAAAGATCAGCAATACAGGGACTATTGGCTCAAATTCAAAATCATTGCTATTTATTTACTTAAGAGATAGGGTCTTGCTACATTTCTAGGCTGGCCAAAACCTCCTAGGCTGAAACAGTCCTCCTGCCTCAGCTTTATGAGCAGCTAGGACTATAGAATATGCCGCCTAGCCCAGCTACAACTTTTTAAAAAACTGATTAGCATTACAATGCAGAAAATAATACTCTCCCTCTGGGATAATTTGTTTTGACTATCTAGATAAGTGAGTGCAGAATGCAAAATGGTAAGGCATCTCTGGTCCCAGAACAAAAAAACTGACACACTCTTTCTAGAATATCAGTCACTCTAACAGGTTAAGTTAAGTAAGTAAAGCTGTCCCAGAACACATCCAGTCAATTTCAAATCTTTAGGACAGCAAAGTTAAATCTGTATTATAAGCAACACTTGAAAATACTGTTTTTAGATCAGGCAGTGGTGGCGCACGCCTTTAATCCCAGTACTCGGGAAGCAGAGGCAGGCGGATCTCTGTAGGTTTGAGGCCAGCCTAATCTACAAAGCAAATTCCAGGACAGCCATGGCTACACAGAGAAACCCTGTCTCAAAACAAACAAACAACCCACAACAATAAAAATTCCACTGTTTCAATCCTACTTTAGTTAACAGGACAGCACTCTAAGACAGGATTGTAAACACCAGAAAGGTATTCTATCTAGGCACAATGAGGACTCCCCAAGCAAGCGTCTACAGAGGAGCCCTGGGACCCCCGGTACCTGTGTCCCGTCGTCACTCTTTTCCCCATTTTCACTGGTGATTTCCAAGCGGATAAATTTTGGAGGACGCCCGGGCCGCCGACCTGGGCCAAATCTCCTCTTGCCTCGACCCCGTCCTCTCCCTCTTGTTCTGGGGACAAGAGACTGGGTTACATCAGCACCACATGGCACTCCACAGCATCACTCGGACAAGAGACTGGGTTACATCAGCACCACATGGCACCCCACAGCATCACTCGGACAAGAGACTGGGTTACATCAGCACCACATGGCACTCCACAGCATCACTCGGACAAGAGACTGGGTTACATCAGCACCACATGGCACTCCACAGCATCACTCGGACAAGAGACTGGGTTACATCAGCACCACATGGCACCCTACAGCATCACTCGGACAAGAGACTGGGTTACATCAGCACCACATGGCACCCTACAGCATCACTCCCGAGGTTGGTCGTAGTTCTTCTCACTGTATCACTTCCTCTGGTTCTTTTTTATGATGGAAACCACTGTTTTGCTAATGTGCGCTCCTGACATTTCTCATCTTTTCTCTACAAACCAGAGATGTCTTAAAAATTTGGGAGAAAATAAGAGCTAAAAAAAGCTGACAACATTTTGCTTTTGAAAGGAGGTGAGAGACGCAAACAGGACAGGGCATGCTTGCCCTACAGCTGGCTCCCAGAATTCAGTCCATTCTTCTCTTTCTCCTTTGCCTCAGCTCCTATTCATTCCCAAAAATGTGGCTAAATTCAAATAACAGTCCTGTTTTCCACAGCTTTCTAGATAGTCAAAACAAATTCCTAATTCAACTGTTCTTGAACAAGCCAACAACAAATTTAAAAAGTCCCCTAGCCGGGCACCTTTAATCCTAGAATTCAGGAGGCAGAGGCAGGTGGATCTATGTGATTTTGAGGCCAGCCTGGTCTACAGGGCCAGTTCTAGGACAGCCAGCGCTACACAAAGAAACCCTGTCTCAAAAAACAAACAAAAAAAAAAGTCCCCTGTAACTGAGTCCCAATAGGCAAAGGGTCCCTATCAGATGAGCCTCCTGGGCTGGGGACGGAGTTTAGTTGTAGAGTGCTTGTCTAGCACACCCAGGACTGCATATGCCAGATATGAATACATACTTGTAATTCCAACACTCAAGAAGCGGAAGCAGGAGGATCGGAAATTCAAGATCACCCTCAGTCACATAATAAGTTCAAAGCCAGCCTGGACCACATCAAACTGTATCTCAAAACAATGAGAGGAAGGAGAAGGGGAGGGAAGAGGAGGGGAGGGAGAGGAAGAGGGAGAGGGAGAGGGAGAGGGAGAGGGAGAGGGA
>NC_022012.1:25553059-25573175 GCF_000317375.1 Microtus ochrogaster | reverse complement strand
GTGGGTAAGCTGTACAGACAGATGCCCCGGTACAGTGAGCAGGGCTCCTACCTTCTGATTGATCTTCATGGTCTCCTCGGTGTGGTAGAGGAGGAGGGAGGGAGAGAGAGAGAGAGAGAGAGAGAGAGAGAGAGAGAGAGAGAGAGAGAGAGAGAGAGAGAGAGGTTGGATTGTAGCCAGCAGCAGAGCGCTTGCTCAACATGTGTGAGGCCCTGGTTGAGGCACGGAGTGGAGCAAGTGGAATCAAAAAGAGCATTATAAACTTATTTTGGAAGATATGTGTGCTGGCTCACCCCAACTGTCAACCTGACTAGACTGAAAAGCACGCAGGACACAAAGCACACCTTTGTTGTGTGTGTGACTGTTTCCAGAGAGGGTTTACTAAGTAGGAGAGAGCTGCTCTCAATGCAGAGAGCACCATCCTCCACAGTGGGGGTCTCAATGCTCTAAGAAGGAGAAAGTCACTAGGACAGGGGTCCTCTCACTGCTGCAAACAGCAAAGCACTGGGAGGTGAACAGCTCTGCTCTGTCGTGCCCTTTCCACCACAGAAGACTGAACCTACAAACAAAACAATCCTCTCCCCTTCAATTATTTTTCTCATTTATTTTGTCCTAGCAATGAAGAGCTAACACAGTGTGGGGGATTCATATAATATTAATAAGATCATGTTTCACTCTTCCATGCGGCTATTAAACAAATAAATATTTTTCCAGGATTTTTTTTTTCTTATTTGCTTTTTTCTAAGATGGAGTCTTACTACGTTGCCTAGGCTGGCCAAAACTCCTGAGCTGAAGGGATCTGCCTCTGTCTCCAACTGACTTGTCACTACAGGCACCCAACACCTCACCTGGACTTCAGGAACTTTTAAAAGATTCTTTATTATGGAAAATTCTAGGTATAGGTAAATGGAGAGAAAAGAAGAATGAGCCAATATATTCATACTCAATTTTAAGACTTATGAGCAATCTTATGCTATCTATATCCCCACTACTTCCCTACATATATACTCATTAAACTTCAGGCATTCTTTTAGCTGCAAGTACCTCCGGAAGCATCTCCAAATCCTAAAAATTCTATATATGTATACATTCATATAAAAACATAATGCCATTATTACACATAAAAATTTGATAGTTGCTCATTGTTAGTAGAATATATCCAAAAGTGGAACTTTCCTGGTCGTGACAAATTTATTTTAACAGGCAGTTAGTAAACATTTTGTCTGTGTCATACACTATGCAAAGCACCAGAGACATCACAATACACATAACAGCTGTTGCCCTCGAGATCTAGCAGAGACTGTAGGCCTGCAAACCAAAAGTCAGAGTGTGCTATAAAATGTTACACACTTAAAAGCCATGGACACACTTTTAGGGATACTCAAACCTGAGTGACTTGAATCTCATTGTGTTGTCCCCTCCTGTGGTCATAGCCTCGCCACTGTCAATCTTAGTATAAAGTTCCATTATCCCAAGTCCATGCACTGTCCACCTGAAATTATCTTCTCGCTGTCCAGATCACCATCTTTAGTACCCACTTCCAGCCCTGCCCTCTCTTCTTCCACAGAACACACTCCCAGAGCTATCTATCACTATCACTGTTTGTTTTTGATCCCCACCCCTATTGCGCTTATGTCCCCTGTGTTGATGTGTGTAAGGAAACCACAAGCCTGTGTCATTCAGCTCCCAGCCCTCTCTCTACTGGTACTGTCATAGCTGGAAAACAGCACACACACTTGCTGTGGTCTCTTTCCTATTTTGTGACCATAAACCCAAGATGGGTACTCAGTGTTGCAGACAATTATATGGTTCCTCCCAAGACATCTTTTTGCCCATTTTTCAAAATATGGTTTTATGTCAGCTTCTCTTTCCAAACCCTGTAAAAGTGGACCTGTCCCTTTACTACCACCCTTCTCTACATAAGTCTCACTTGACCTGCTCAATAAACTCTAGAGACTCCCTGTATTAGCTAGACTGAGGTTCTCAATGTACCCTGAAGGCCATCCATCATACTTTTCAGTAAGTTTAAATTTTGTACCATCTGATCTGGCTCTTGCCTACTTTATCCTACATGACTCTCCCCTGTCTCTTTTTTTATATAGTGTAATTAAGCATATAATTTGTTCTTCTGAAGAAATGACAGTAGTGAGAAAAGTGTGAAAATCAGGGATGCATATTACTTCAAATGTATCTGCTGCCTTAAGATTCCCAATTCGGGGGAGGGGGGGGCCTGGAGCACTGGTTTACTGACTGTTCTTAAGAACACTGACTGTGCTTCCAGAGCACCTGGATTCAATCCCTAGGAACCACATGACTGCCAATAAAGGTCTCTAACCCAGTTCCAGGGATCTGACGCCCTCTTCTGGTCTCTGCCAGGGCACACATATGGTGCACAGGCAAGCCACAAACAGATAAAAAATAAAAATAATAAACAGTTAAAAACATTCCTAATTCAGAATCTAGTTAAAAGAGATTTAACTAGGGTAAAAGAATCTCCTAATGCAGGTATGAATTATTATGGAAAAAAAATTAACAGAAAATAAAGAAGGTATTTCCCAAGGTATTCAGCAGCCTACTTGGTTATCTGTACATACATGCATTGTGTACACACACACATGTGCCCCCCAAATGCACACATGTGTGCACACACACATACACATATTTTTACACATCCAGCAATGGTTGAGAGCCGTTAAGAACCAAGTCTGCGAGTCTTTGCCGCACACACCTACCTGGTAAACACGTCTAGTTTCTCGTCATGAGAATTGAGGTGCTGCTGCAGCTGCTCTGAGCTGATGAACCGGCGATTGCACTCATAGCAGGGCCAGTTCTTCTCTTGCTCTCGAAGGACTGCAGCCATGAGAGAGAAATCATAATCTATGGCTATGGTCAACAGACACCAGGAAGATACAGCTCCTGCTATCTCCACCGTCTTATTTCACTGTAGACAGCAACTACTATTTGAATTAATTTCCTGTTACCAAATCAGAGGCTGAAGTTTGGCAGAGAAGTGGTATTTAGGGTCTTGTTCTCTACAACTTTCATGTAAAACATCAAAGGATTCACACTATCACACCACCCTCGACACATAAAAAAAAAATTTATAAAGGAGATCTGTGCTTAGATAACTTCCTGGTTCAGATCTAAGTCTCATAATTAAGGGAATGCCTTATCATAACAAACATAAATGTCCAATACAATCTAGCAAATGTCCAACCCTACCTTCCAAGCCTGAATTATGCGCACACCCCGTGACCCAATAGCAATCCCTTTCCTAGCTGTACAGCCAACCAGAGTATGCACAGACACCCCTAACACACACACACACACACACATACACACATACACACACACACACACACGAGTAAATACAGCTGCACTCAACACAGTCACAAACTTCCAACAGTTGTATGCTGGAAAAAAATCTGATCGCCCTTATGCCTGGGCCTTTGAAGGTAACCTCTAAGTCATTGGAATTTCCTGAATGATAGGGCATTCTTTGTTTTCATTAGTTCTACCTGACTTTTCCCTGAGATGGCTCAAGGTGGGAGCTGACCTGGCTGGAAAAACAGGACTTTATGATTAGAATTTCAGTGCTTTGAGCTTCCTGGTGCCAGTCTTAGACAAGTCAGGGAAAGGAAGCTAGAAACTGAGTTCAGTCACATGGTCAGCCATTCCATGAGTCATGCCTATATAATAAAACCTCAATAAAAGCTCTGGACAACATTGAGCCTTTATGGTTGGGCACAACACATCACTACCCCAGGAGGGCTTATGTCTTGGGGACACAAATACTTCATTCTGAGACTCTGTATCTCTCTTTATTTGGCTGATCCTGGTGTATATCCTTTATTATAAAACTCTAATCATTGATTTAGTACTTTCCCAGGTCCTATGATTCATTCTAATAAATAATGAAGCCTACAAGGGTATTTGGGTCCCCTAAATTGTGGCTAGAAGTATGAGTGGCATTGGGAACCACAGAACCTTGGAGCTGGTGTCTGAAGTGAGTCTTATGGAAGACTATGCCTTCAACCCTTTCACCTATGAAATGTGACCTAAGTCTGAGTACTTACCACCATAAAACTAAATCTATAACAAGGTAGACAAACTGTTACTCAGTCAAAAGTAGAGAGACTAACAGCATTGATAATACAAAATTAACATTCTAGATAACAATGTGGATGTATTTTTAAACTATGTTCACCTAGAGGTTAGGGGTTTGGCTCAGTGGGAGAACACCTGCTGAGCAAGCCCAAGGCCTTAGGTTCAGTTCCCAGCTCCAGAAACAAAGAAAAGAGTATGTTCAGGCAAAAGATGCCCAAACACAAAAAATGTGCACGTAGCGCAACATGGTTTATGAATAATTTGCTAATAAGCAGTTAGTGCGGGATACTGGAAATCAGGACAGGATGCTTGGGGATTTTTTTTTTTAAAATATTTATTTACTAATTATGTACACAATATTCTGTCTGTGTGTATGTTTGCAGGCCAGAAGAGGGCACCAGACCTCATTCCAGATGGTTGTGAGCCACCATGTGGTTGCCGGGAATTGAACTCAGGACCTTTGGAAGAGCAGGCAATGCTCTTAACCACTGAGCCATCTCTCCAGCCCAGCTTGGGGATTTTTTACGCAGGTGTGTTCACTGTGAAAATTAACCAAGTGGGATACACTTCATTATCTGTGTATCTTTCTGTAGGTATATTATACTTTACATTATCACATTTACAATAAAAACAAGGTCAGTTCTTACCTTGCTATGTGTTCAGATATGATTAATTTCAGATGGGAATCTTCCTCTGACTCTAAGGTTCTCAATGGATAGCGGGAGGATTTTGTTATACTAAATACTATTTTCTAGTACCCAGGGAAGAAATGCAAAACTGTCATTGTAATTTGATCCTAGGATTAACCTACTCTTGGGAGATACACTGAGATGGGAAAATCAGATGCTACATAACGGTATTATATTCATGTAAAAAGGCACACGCAAAAGGCCAGGCACCTTTCCTTTCTTCTTCAGATATGTCATGGATTTTCTGGTTCACGAACTCAGCATAGGATGCAGCATACCACACCTGTAAGAACCAAGGGCACCATCAAGACCCAATAGATGTCACCAGCTGTGCTTTGCATGCTTAAATGACGTCTCCTGCCTGCATGGGTGGGCATTTTAGCTAGCACACCCGTTAACAACAGCAGCCACATTGGGCCCCCACGATACCTAGCAGTCAGATGGACCCATCAGGACATCTAGGATCTGGATGCATTGCCTGTTTTCTTCTTCCTTCTTAAAAAATGTTTTCGTTATTTAAAAACTTCACAAGGCTTAGTATCTTTACCTAAGTAAAACATCCTTTTAAAGTTCTACATTTAAATATGGGATTTTTATACAACTGTAATCATAGACACTGTCACTCAGCTTAACACTGGAACCGCGGGTGGGACTATACCAAAAGCTCCTGTGTTCTCTGGGGCTGGTCTTCCTTTCTGTCCCCTTAGCTTCTGTTTCTGTTCATTCTCCCTGGCTGCCACCTTCCTCCAGCCCTGTCCCTCTACATATTGCTGCCCCTCAAAGCTAAAACCCTGAGTCCTCCTAGTTTCCCCTGGTGTCATACCCATTTTCAACTAACTCCATGTTAATAACTCCTAAATCTCTCTTCTTATTTTTTTTTATTTTTTAAATTTTTTACTCCCCCCCCCCAGTCTCATGTCAGGCCCCCCCCCAGGCTGGCCTCAAACTCAATAAGTAGTTGAGAATGGCCTTGAATCTCTGATCCTCCTGTTCCTAGGTCCTGAGTGCTGGGATTATAGGCTTATGTACCATATGCCATCTATGTGGATTGGAAGATTGATCCCTGGAATTTGTGCATGCTTTGCAAACAGTCTACTGCTGAGCCCCATCCCCAGCCCTTTCATATTTTTATTTTTAGACAGGATTTCACTATGTTGCTCAGACTGGCCTCCAACTTGTAATCCTGCTGCTATGATTCCAAGTTTGTACTGCCATGCTTAGCTTTATCTCTAATATTTAGGCAAGAATGGCTTTTGCTGTTTTGTTTCTGTAGTGCTGGGAATGCAATCCCTTGTATGTACTAGCAAAGTGTTCTACTGCTGCCAGCCTTCATCATCTCTGATTTTAAATTTTGTACCTCCCAACAGGTACTTAGATTTAAAACCTAAGGCATCTCTTATTTCTCCATTTGCTTCAGTATCTTTATCAAGGACTGTCCTCAGATGTGACACACTATCTATGCAGTGTTTCAGCTACTAGATTCATTCCAATACCATCTCTTGCCTAGATTACCACCCCACCTTCTAACTACCCTCCCTTCTTCCTTGCAATTCCCATTTCTGCCATAGTTGTCTTTCTTCTTCCTCCTCTTCTTCTTTCTTCTGTTTATTTTATGTATATGACTATTTTGTCTGCATATCACATGTGTGCTTTGTCTGAAAAGACTATCAAAGACCCTGGAACTGGAGTTACAGATGGTTGTGAACCATCATGTGCTTGCTGGAAATTGAGACTGGGCCCTCTGTAAGAACAGCAAGTGCTCTTAACCCCTGAGTCATCTTTCCAGTCCCACGATGCTCTTCTTAAAAACACAATTGGGTTTTGTTGTATGGGTTTCCATTTGGCTTCTTGTTTTATGATAAACCTGAAAAGCATAATAATGATCTCCAAAGAACACTGTAATCTCCCTGCTACATTGCTACACACCAGCCCTTGTCACTACCTATGGCAGACCAAGAGGTCCTACCCAAACAAACCCAGTGCTTGAAAGCCTGGAGCTGTCCTGACTCCAGGAATGCAGTGTTGGTCCTTCCGGTTCTGCCATCCCCAGCCTTCATCTCCTAGCCAGTCTTCCAATCCAGCAAACCCAAATTGGTCCTTGCCCTGTTACTTGCTCTCTTTGCACCATAACACTTACACTTACTTAATACTGTTTGTTTTACACCTTTCTGTTTACCTCTCCCTCTAGATACAAGTCTGATAAACACAGAGAAAGCCTGCTTTTTTAAATGTAGGAAACACACAGTATGTATTAACAGCTAAATGAGTTAATTGTGCATAATTTTATGTGCATTAAATATATGAGAGTATTTATATAAGGAGAACTTCTATAGCACAATATTTTGCACAATGTGTGTTCCACAATTAACTATGCCCCTCTGGTTATAGTTTTATGAAGTTTGTCATTTTCCTACTACAAGTCAGTACACCTTCAATCCCAGCACTTGGGAGGCAAAGGCAGGCGGATCTCTGAGTTTGAGGCCAGCCTAGTCTACAGAGTAAGTGCCAGGACTAACGCAGAGAAACTGTGTGTGTGTGTGTGTGTGTGTGTGTGTGTGTGTGTGTGTGTGTGTGTGTGTGTTGGGGGGGGGGAACCAAAAACAAAACAAAAAAGATCACCTGAGCACTTTGCTGTTGTTAGAAGAGGAATCAGAAAATATCTCACACCCTGGCACCCAACAGCCTTGATGCAACTAGTGCTAGTGGCCTGCTTCCCACTTCTGCACAGGCCTAGCCTGATCCCTTAGACTGTCCTTGCCTTCTCCTGGGCTCAGTGACTAGTACACAATTGCTAAGCGATGCAAGCAAAGCCCCCAAACCTGTCATTTCCCTCAAGAATGGATTCAGGAATAAAAACTTAAAAGCAACACAAGGTTGGTGAGCATCTGCTGGCTCTCACTAAGGCACCAAGCAAAATCATCAGGAAGTTCCTGATGGTTTGATCAGAGACCTCATTAATTTCCACGCACAATTCAATTCAGGAGAAAGTCAAACAAATGGGAAAATGCAGTGTCCAGCCTTGCAGACAGGACAGCAGTGTGTGGGCAAACACTCCAGAAGCAAGAGTGTGATACTTTGAAAATATTTCTGGATGTCCAACACTGTGGGCTAGCCTGTAATCCCAGCACTGGGAGGCTGTGACAAGATAGCAAGGCAGTCTGAAAACGGGAGGGCTACACACAGTGAGTTCCAGGCAGTCTGAAAACGGGAGGGCTACACACAGTGAGTTCCAGGCCATCAGACATATACAGTAAGAACCTGTCTTTTTTTTGTTGTTTTTTTTTAAAATATTTATTTATTTATTATGCATACAATATTCTGTCTGTGTGTATGCCTGCAGGCCAGAAGAGGGCACCAGACCCCATTACAGATGGCTGTGAGCCACCATGTGGTTGCTGGGAATTGAACTCAGGACCTTTGGAAGAGCAGGCAATGCTCTTAACCTCTGAGCCATCTCTCCAGCCCCAAGACCCTGTCTTAAAAGAATAGTACTTGGGGCTCAATGTGCCCAATTATTCATGCACTGGTGGAACATAATTTTTAATTGAATTCTAATCAAACATAAAGTAGTTTCTTTTATAATGATGAAAAAATCATTTTATTGATTTTATGAAGGAACTGTAAAAGAAAAATTGACAACAATTTTCTTAATGGAGCATCTTAAAAGCTGTTACGTCTTTTTGTGATATTTATTTATTCATTAGGTATACAATATTCTGTCTGTGTGCATGCCTGCAGGCCAGAAGAGGGCACCAGACCCCATTACAGATGGTTGTGAGCCACCATGTGGTTGCTGGGAATTGAACTTAGGACCTTTAGAAGAGCAGGCAATGCTCTTAACCACTGAGCCATCTCTCCAGCCCCAAGCTGTTATGTCTTAGAGTCGGGAAATAAAGTATTATTGTGTTCTAATATATCTAGTTTTATCTTTTTTTGTAACTGTTTCCTCAGATCAACTGAAGGATTTGTCTCACTTGGACAAGAATATTTTTGTACTGACTCATAAATACTCATACTCTACAAAGGAATCTAACTCTATGTCCAAAGTCTGTTTTGTTTACTTTAGTGTGTGTGTGTGAGTGTGTGTGTATGTGTGTATGTGTGTGTGTGTGTGTGTGTGTGTGTGAGTGTGTATACACCTGTGTTCAAGTGCAGGAAGGGATATGTGTACAACAAAGGTCAGAAAATCCCTCAGGAGCTGGTTCTATATTGCCACCTTGTAGATCTAGGAACTGAATTCAGGTCACCAGCCCTGTGTCTAAGTGCCTCTCTCTACCAGTCCCTGGTGTCTGATTTTTGTTTGTTTGTTTGTTTTTGGGGGTTTTTTTTGTTTTTTGTTTGTTTGGTTTTTTTTTTGAGACAGGGTTTCTCTGTGTAGCTCTGGTTGTCCTGGAACTCACTCTGTAGACCGGGCTGGCCTGGATCTCAGAGATCCACCTTCCTCTGCCTCCCATTGCTGGGATTAAAAGCATGTGCAACCACTGTCCGGCTTGATGTCTGTGTTTTAAAACCTTCATCTTTATTATACCTTACCCATTTATTTCTGCTAATTTAAAGTAACAAAGATAGTAACTCATATCTTCTGTGATGCTGAGGATTCTAACTTATAATGTTACACACAATAGGCAAGCATTCTCCAACAAGCTATAGTTGAGCCCTTTAAGCACTTTTCAAATTATTGAGAAATTATTTTAACAGGTCTTTACTATTTGTTTCTTCCAAACAAGGTCTCTTCCTGCATTTCTCCATATGCATCTAGTGAGGCTGAATGTGAAAAACACTCTTTCAATTTTTACATGTAAACATACAAATTGCATTACAAAAATCTCCATTCAGTTGCTTCCTTGATTGGGATCCTTCTTTCTTTTCTTTTTTTCTTTGAGGCAGGGTCTCCCCATGTAGCCCTAGCTGGGCTATAACTAGCTATGCAGACCAGCCTGGTACTGAACTCTGCCTCCTAGTGCTGAGATTAAAAGCATCCACCACCACACCCAGCCTTGTTTTATTTTGTTGTAGTGCTAGGTATCAGATCCAGAGTGTTGCTTATGCTAGGCAAGTACTCTACCACTAAGCCAGATCCACCGGCCTTGGTTATTTATTATACCTAACTATTCTAATTTGGTTCTGTCCATCATTACCCCTGTAGTTCTATCTGCTGTTTCCAAAGAGAAAACAGAACTCAGGATGCAGCTCAGTGGTTCTATACCCAGCACCTAGAGAACAGGGGATGGAGGGAGAGTGAGCAAAATGGTATTTCCAAACTAGAAGCATTCTTTTCAGGCCTTTTTCTTTATTACAAATGTGTTAGAAGCTACACTTGGTAGTATGCACCTGTAATCCCAGAAGTTGGGAGATGGAAGGAGGAGACTAGAAATTCAAGGTTATTTCTTAGCTACATAGCAAGTTAGAGGCCAGCCAGAGCTACATAAGGTCCTATCTCTTAAAGGTGTGAGTTCTAGTAGACTGGCCACAATCCAGTGGATGCACATGCCCCAGCAGAAACGGAAATCAACAGGTTATTAACTGTTTTGTGGGGTAGGGAGATGCAGTCCGAGCTGAAAAGAGCTAATGGGAGGAAGTGGGAGTGGCTATGGCCGAAGTGCGCTGCATGAAATTATCAAAGAATTAATAAAAGTATTTTTAAAGACTGTAATGCAAACAAACAGAACTTCTATGTCAATTGAGCATAGTGGAATACGCCTATAATAACAGTACTAGGGAGACTAAGACTAGGAGAATGTTAATTTAAGGCCAGCCTGAGCTGTGCAGGGAGACCCCACAGGCTGGGAGTGTAGATGAGGGGTGACTGCTTGCCTGTCATGTACAAGTACACAAATTCAATCCCCATCAGTGGAAAAGAATAAAAAAAACAATGTTCATCTACATATAGAATCGTAGCACAATTTTTATTATGTCACTGAGTTCATAAATAAGTTCTAACAATTATTTCCCCAAAATTATTTCTGAAATCAGAAGCCAGCACATAAATTCTTTGAAAAAGTTAAGTTTTTATTTTATTTTTTTATTTTTCTTTTATTTATTTGTTTGTTTATTTATGGTTTTTCAAGGCAGGGTTTCTCTGTAGCTTTGGAGCCTGTCCTGGAACTAGCTCTTGTAGACCAGGCTGGCCTCGAACTCACAGAGATTCACCTGCCTCTGCCTCCCGAGTAATGGGATTAAAGGCGTGCACCACTACCACCCAGCTGAAAAAGATTTTAGATAAAGAAAAGGAATCTTAGACATATGTCTGAATTCCATTTTACAAAATCTCCCATTTCTCAATTCTTCCTTAGTACATACAATGGCATGCAACTTCAGTCACCCCAACACCATTACCAGCTTCCCCACCACAGTTATTCAATACCTTGCTGTAGGCCCTTGAAGAACACAAAAGTGACCTATTTCCATACTGTTTCATTGACAGATTATTGAAAGTATTCAGCACACAGTACAGTTAGCCCTGCTGATTCAGGGTTCTGACAACAACAGAATGAAAATATATGAATAAAATCACTATCCATACTGAAGTGAAGATTTTGTTTGCCATTATTCCTATACATTAAGTATAATGACTATTTATGCAGCATTTATTTAGCAGTAGATATTATAAATAGTCTAGAAATTATCTGAGACACCTGGGAGGACAGACATGGGCTCTGTACATATACTTTCATAAGAGGCTTGAACATCCACAGATTTTTTTTTGTAATTGTGGGGGAGAGGGATCCTGGAAGCAAAAGGAAGGCTGAAGTCACCCAATAAAAAAAGAATAACCAGGAAAGGATCCTTCTACAGAAAAGAGCCCTTCTCACCACTCTGGCTAGCAGGCTGCTGAGGATCCAGTTCTGTACCTTCAGTTCCTGCTTGGGCTCCACGTTCTTTATTGTCGTGTAATACACATGGTGGCCATATTGGTAAGCTACCAGGTTCTGTTCTAAGTGGTTCTGGGCTGGGCGCACAAACATCATCCAGTTACAAAGGGTCTCATCAGACAACTCAAACCACAGGTCTTCATGCAAATCCCTGTCTTTTCTGTCTCCTTTATCAAGAGAAACCTGTAACCAAAGAGAAGATATACTGAACTGGAGTCCTCTAGAAAAGCAATACACCTTCTTAACTGCTGAATCCCTCCGGCCCTGATGAGCTATGCTTTTCTTTTAAATATATTTTTAGTTCGTTTTATGTGTGTGCCTGAGTGTTTGACAGTGCAGCACATGCATGCAGGAGCCCACAGAGGTCAGAAGGAGCACAAGATCCCCGGGAACTGCCATTATAGATGATTGTGAGCTGCCATGTAGGTGCTGGGAATAAAACCCCGGTCCTCTAAAAAAGCAGTAAGTGCTGTTAACCACTGAGCAGTGTTCCTCCACTGCCATTTTCTGTGAACTATTCTTTACCACAAAGAATGCCACAGGTTAGACCCATTCCAAGACTAAAAGTGTCTTAGGCAACCATTCCAGCACACACAGAGTACATATAGCCACAGGCTTCTCTATATTCTAGTTAAAGTCTTCCTTTGGGATTTAGGGTCTGGATATGTAGCCCAGGCTACCCTGGAATTCGCAATTCTCCTGCCTCAGCCTCACAACTGCTGGGATTATAGGTGTGTGCCACCATACCCAGCTCTAAAGTAAAATTTTTTTTCAGCTAGGCTCTCATGTAGTCCAGGTTAGCCTCAAACTCACTGTATAACCAAGAATGACCTTGAACTTCTGATCTTCCTGTCTCTGCATTTTGAATGTTGGGATTACAGAATAGACTGGACCACGTAAGCACATCTGCAGCCCTCTACCATCATTTTGTTTAGAATAGAAAATACAGTTGGGCATGGTCGCATGTGCCTTTAATCCCAGCACTTGGGAGGCAGAAGTAGGTAGAGCTCTGTGAATTTGAGGCCAGTCTGGTCTACATAGGAAGTTCCAGGGAAGCCAGGGCTACAGAGAAAAACCTCACAGGATTCCGATAAGAATTTAATTTTATGTCCCCCCACCCCAAGCCCTAAAAAAATTCATTCAGGAATCCTATAATCCTGATTCCTCAGAATATGACCACATCTATGTCAAGACCTTTAAAGAGGTGATTAAGTTAACATGGCTGGCACTGTCAGGGAAGGCTATAATCCAATAAGAGGGAATATGAAGACAAACACAGGGGCAGAACCTGTGAGGACACAAAGTGGCAGGCATTTGAAAGCCAAGAAGAGACACTGTAGAAACCAATCTTGCCAACATCTTGATCTTTGCCTGGTAGTCCTCAGAGCTTTGAGAAGTACATTTCTATTATTTAAGCTACACAGCAGGTTTGTGCAGTGTGCACATGTATGTACATGCATGTGTGAACCAGAGGGTGATATTGGGTATCTTCCTCAACAGCTCTTCATTTTATTTTAAGGCAGTGGGCCCTGAGCTTGTTAATTCAATTCAACTAACCTGCTCCTAGGATCCCACCTCCACCTCCAGATTACTAGAACTACACATGGGTCATCATACTTTCCAGGCTTTTTATTATTATTTACTGAATATGAGTGTTTTGCCTGCATGTATGTCTGTGCACCACGTGAATGCCTGGTGCCCATAGAAGCCAGAAGAAGGCACTGGATCACCTAAGACTAGTATTCTAGATGTTCGGAGCCACCATATGGGTGCTGATGGTCTGAATTCTGGTCCTTGTGCTTGCATGGCCAGTGCTTTATTCCCACAAGCGTCCTGTGATGTTTTAGGATGAAAGCCCAGCATATTACTTCTAGCTCCCAGGACTACTTATCTCCAAATGACAAGGCCTCAAGCAGCAGCCACTACCATCTCTAGGTTTATTGAGGGCAAAGAGCAAGCTTCCTAAGCAACTTAAAGCATGCCAAGAAAATTACTAGCAAATAGTTGGTTTGAGGTGGAAACAGATGAGTGCCTCTCGGAAAGTCTTAGCGAACAAGGAAGTGGGAGAAAACCCATTACCTTGAGATGAATGTAGCAGTCTTTCAGCTCCGACCCCCTGACCAGAGGCCCCTCTACAGGGCCAAACTGGGTGCGCTTAGGAATCCGTCTTTTGGAGAACACTCCCCCAAGGAACCTGTCTATGTAGAGGACCAGAGGCAGACTCGCCCTTGCCCGAGTGAGCACAGGCCGGTTAGGGATCGGATGCAAGGGGCCATGCTTTGGGCACACAGAAGAATGCGCGTTGTTACACTCTTCACACCCTGCAAGAGAAAGCTTGAAAAAGTCAAATGCCTCAAAACTTCTTGATTCAACAATAAAAGGGATGACCTTTAAAAGAAAAAAAATCCCAAACCAACGTTTTCAGGCCAAACTTCAGTTATCCCCTACAAGGGTTCCGTCATCTCACGGTAAGGCATTACTTTCAACAGCCCAGCAAGAATGCTGGGATTTCCTCCTAACATCATGCTAATCCCTTATACCTGCTAAAGGTAATATGCAAGCCATGACTTATCTCCCTGCTGGATAGTGGTTCAAACAGTAGACACAATTTACAAATCAATTATAAGAAAAAAAAAGAAAAGAAAAGCTTACTAGTTAAATGTTGAGAAATCTGATGAGACAAAATTATTTTAACAAAGCTGTTGGGGAATCAACCCAAATCCACTTCCTCTCAGTGAGTTTGAGAATCTATAACTGACTAAAGCAAACAGTAATTGTCCATGTCAGGTTGCAAGGCCAGAGGATGCTACACTGAGCATCACCAAAATGCCTCCTTTATTACTCAGACGGCACCTTTAGTTTAGCCCTCGGGACACATTCTCAGCTCAGGCTGAATTCCATTTGCCTCAAGCCAGGCAGGTATGCTCACTCCCTCTGCCAGAGGAGCTCAGAAGATATACTCAGGGCCACAAACCAGAGGAACCAGGCCAAACAGTTCATACTCATCACGTCACACCCCCTCTGGCTATGTGATGACCTGGTTTAGAGATCCACAATTTCTATACTTTTCAAGTAATGGAGACTAACTTTGTATTAATATTTATAAGATAAAGTAGGCTTCTGTGCATTTGATTAAAGAGTTGCCTTGAAAACTTGTAAATTCAAAGAAAAACAAAATGAAGTTCTTTGTTACATGGGGCTGAACACTGGCCCCACACAGAAAGCTTTACCAACACAGAAATCCTAGGAGGCAAGTGCAAAGCCGCCAACTCTAAAGGGCCTTAGTCACTCAAATAAATGAGGTCAGTCTTTGCCATGTGGGCACAAAAATCCACAGAAATAAACAATGAGTTGGTAGGTAAACACAGAGGCCTGAGCAGGCAGGGCAGAAGGACAGTTTTGGTGAGGCCAGCTACCCAGAGTCCAGACCTTCAAGGCACTCAAAATTATGATCTTGAGAAAGAGGCCAGCCTATAAAAGCTGTGAAGTGCATCTGTGCTCCAATGCCTGAGAACATGTAAGTATTCTTAAACGATTCCATGAAAGAAACAAGCAACACAATGCAAAGTCCCAACCTAGGCCGACTCGGTGTAGCAATTTCAGAGCCCAGGTGAAGATGCCTGGTTGTCCACTCACTTGACCCTGGACAGGCACCTAACCACCTCTGGGCTTCAGATTCTTTATCAGTAAAGAGAAAAAACAAAAACAATGGTCATGACTTCCTTCCAGGATGCTGGGAAGACAGAGATAACGAGCTGGTATATGGGATAGACAATTGCTGTGCACATATTTACACTCACACACATCTTCCTGGGAGAGTCCAGGGCGTGCACTTACACAAATCATGAGGGTCAAAAGGCCGGGGTGGGTCAGGCTGCCAATCATCCACATCAGTGTCTTCAGCATCCTCTTCCTCTTCTTCCTCCGAATCCTCATCCTCATCTTCTTCCTCATCCTCTTCCTCTTTTGCATCTAGTCTAGCAATTGGGTTCTGCAGAGTTGCCAGAGGATCAGGGTCGGAACCATCCACACTCTCAATGGAAGGCAGCACCTGGTTATGTACAGGTAATGAGGCTTGGACATAAACTTAAGGGACAAAGCAAGCAGGTACCTCTTTTAAGTCAATTGGGACCCACATGCACGCACAACAAACACACACTTGGCAGGATCTATTTTTTACACTAGTTTTTTTTTTTGTTTGTTTGTTTTTTTCGAGACAGGGTTTCTCTGTGGCTTTGGAGCCTGTCCTGGAACTAGCTCTGTAGACCAGGCTGGTCTCGAACTCACAGAGATCCGCCTGTCTCTGCCTCCCGAGTGCTGGGATTAAAGGCGTGTGCCACCATCGCCCGGCTTACACTAGTTTTTGCAAGAGAAGTTTCTGAAGAAAAGTGTGTTTGCCTTTCAGATGTCTAATGCCCTTATCCTTTAAGCTCCACCCTCCCTCCTCCCCTTCTGTCCCATATCTGGGCAGATTGAGAAGCCTTGGTCTCTCTTTGACACACACAGGTTCAATCTAGTTTGAATTTGAATCTAACAGGTTCAAATCTAGTTCCTCTCCTTGCTTGTATAAGACAATTCACATTGGCTTAATGGACCTATTCTATCCTCCCTCCAGAGACATCAAGTGCACACACAGCATTTTTCCATTGCCTCCTTCAGAGGATATGTGTGGGAATTTCAGTCTTCATATATGAATTAAATCTGGGGCAAGGGTCCCTCATTCCTTTTAGAAGTGACTACCAGGCAGGGAAGGGAATACATGGCTTTTTCAATTACTTTGCTTTTTTAGAAACTTGTATGCTTGTGTGATGTACACATATATATGTGCATGAGTGGGCACACTTGCCTATGCATGAGTATGTGGGAGTTAGATATAAACATTGAGTTCCTGCTTTTCTTTGGTTTTTTGAGACAGGACTTCACTGTGTAAGCACCCTAGCTGTCCTATAACTAGTTCTGTAGCCCAAGCTGGTTTTGACTTTACAGAGATCCACCTGCCTCTGACTCCCAAGTTCTAAGATTAATGGCATGTACTATCACTTCCTGGAAAGTTTTTTTTTAAATCACTCTCCATCTTTTTTTAAAATTATAAATATATACATGAATCAGGTGCCCACAGAGGCCAGAGATGCTGTATCCCCCTGGAACTAGAGTTACAGGTAGTTATGAATCACCTGATGTGGGTGCTAGGATTTGAACTTGGATCCTCTAGCAGAGTAGTATATGTTCTTAGACACTGAGCCAAGCCATCAATATCCCACTTAATTTTTGAGGCAGGGTCTATTATAGAACCTGGAGCTCATTAATTCAGCTAGACTGACTGGTCAAAAAACTCCTGATACATATCTACTTGTCTCTGATGCTGAGGTTACAGGCACAGGCACCCACCACCATTCCCATTTTTATGTGGGTTCTAAAACCCAAACTGAAGTTTCATGCTTATATAACAAGAATTTTTGCCACTGAGCCATCTCCCCAGTCATGTTTGTTATTTTTCAGAAACAAAATTACTATGTTGCCCAGGCAAGCTCTCCAAACTGCCAGAGTCAAGTGATCCTCCTGTCTCCTAAGTAGCTGGGACTAGTTCATTTTACGTTAGTGTTTTGTTTTGTCTTGTCTTCAGCACTAGGAAGGGAACCCAGAGCTTTCTACATACTAGGCAAATGTTCTACCACTACGCTACATCCCCACTTCACTTTTAAAACTAAATATAGGGTATAACAAGTCAGTACAATTTCATAGCTGATAGCTCTCCTTTGAAACACTTGGAGAGGCTTAAGTGTTTTGGAAAGAATGAAAGAGGTAAGTGTTTTCTTGTACTCGAGTTAGTGTTGCAAGGAAGCAAACATTTGGGTGACATACAGGATTAAAGTTGCTCAACACATATGCAGAAAACAAATGGCACCCTACAAAATGGGTGCTAAAGCTTTATAAACTACCTGGTCATGTTCAACCCATGTCCTTCTTAGTCACTGCACCATTTAAATGTTCCCTCTCCTTTTTTCTTTATCTCCCCATATGCAGTTTTCCTCTGCTAGGATGCTACCCTTGCCTGCCTTCTAAATGCAACCATGTTCTAGTTCCCAACAAGTCACATCTGGTGCCCTGACCCTCCTGTGCTTTGAAAATCAGCAGCAGTTGGAGACAGAGTCTAGTTCTCCAAGAACTCTGGGTCTCATTTCCTCCCCCAGGCAGCCAGAACATTTAGGAACAGCCTAATGACATCTCCCCACACACATCTTCTCTTGTCAGAACCAAGGCCTTTTCCCACAGGACTCGATTAAAAAAAAAAAGTCAAGGGGCTGGAGAAATGGCTCAGTGGTTAAGAGCACTGCGTGTTCTTCCAAAGGTCCTGAGTTCAATTCCCAGCAACCACATGGTGGCTCACAATCATCTGTAATGAGATCTGGTGCCCTATTCTGGCCTGCAGGCAGACATGCAGACAGAATACTGTACACATAATAAATAAGTAAATAAAATAAATCTTTTTTTAAAAGCCTAATCTTCCCATGATTCAAATATCCAAGGACTCAGAATTCCTAATTCATCCCATCATCTTTCTTCCAGCTGAGTATCTTGCCTATTTATTCCCTAGCGAGTTTACATGTCTTTTCTGTTGCTGTTTTGTTGTTTTTTGAGACAGGGTTTCTCTGTGCTGTCCTGAAACTTGCAGTAGACCAGGTTGGCCTC
The DNA here is from genome assembly GCF_000317375.1 of Microtus ochrogaster. Lineage (NCBI taxonomy): Eukaryota > Metazoa > Chordata > Mammalia > Rodentia > Cricetidae > Microtus > Microtus ochrogaster. The sequence continues at coordinate 25,554,817 of NC_022012.1, read as the reverse complement.
AAACTCACAGAGATCTGCCTGCACTGCCTCCTAAGTGCTGGGATTAAAGGTATGTGCCACCACCACCCAACTGAACTCAAGATTCTTGTTACCACCTCCCAAGTAGCTGGGATAACAGGTATGCACCTGCTTGTGTGGCCTGCATGTGTTTTAACATACATTCATTTAACCCAAAGGTCACGACTTTAACACAACATTCTATCTCTGTATACCTCGGGGACTTTCAGAAAAAAATTTTTATGGGGGAGGGGAAGGAAACAGGAAGACACTCTGCCTCAGCCTCAATAAATATAGCACAGTCATGTCCTAAAGGTGAGGAGAGGAACGGGATTTCTGGCAGTGCAGACTCAGCCTCCTCAGCACAACCTGCAAGGAAGCAGCTCCCTTCTCCCTTGAGCAGTCTGCTACACTGCCCTCCACTCTAGGCCACTTACACTCGGTGCTGGTATTAGGGATGCATGTCACCACACATTGAACCACAGCACACATAACCTCTGCTCCTTGTAAAGTCTTCTTCTCTCTGTAGAGCCCACCAAAAAGATGCACTCAGCAACTCAGAGTTACTCTAAAGTTACAGCAGTAAGTTTTCTCGATAGATAAAGTTACGAGAATTCTGTTTCAGCAAGGTTGCCGGTGGCTTGGACACTGCTGAGAAAGCTGGCATGGAAACAGTGACAACCTTTCCCTCTCCTCATTTCTGCATTAACTTTGAGGACTGGTGCTGAAGCAGGCGCGAACACAGAATACCTGAAGCACAACCACTATGGAAAAAGCAGGAGAGGCATCAAAGAGCATTTCTTTTGTAAGAATTGTCTATTTGTAGATAGCACAGACCTGAACGCAGTGGGATGGTCTGCAAATTAGTTTAATTCAAGTTCACCTGGTATTCACTGAGCACTAGGTATGCATCTAAGTTCCACTGAGAAGGTATGTTATCAGCCCCTAAACTGCAGACACGAAATTCAAGTTCTGCCACTACTTGGTTTTTCCATTGTGTCACAACAGCCCCTGAGGAATTTAGTCTATTCAAGGAAGGCAGCAGAAGAGATAAATACCCCTACCTCACCCCTCCTTGAATGCTAGGCAACAAGTTAATGCATGCATGTTTCTGGTAATGGTCAGGCTGTGGGTAAGGGACCCGTGTGCGCCTGGTTTACACAGAATAAAGGAATTTAAAATGAGGCTGTTAGTCCTATATATTTTACCACTGTAAATCAAACACAGCAAAAGGAAAAAAGAATTCGCTAAACTTAATGTACACTTTCTTCCCACTTAACGGCACCCTGTGATTAATCCCAAATGTACACAACGCATTTCAGGACACAATTCATCTGAGAAGAGAAACAGAAAATGACACTGGACAGCAGTGAATATGACAGAATGCTTTGTGACTCCTACTGAGCCCAATTATCAGGGAAGCATATTTTCTTCTCTGTGTGTGGGGAATCACACATGCTCACTTTTGGGAATAAAGAGTAGTGGGTGCTTCCATGTCTGCACATCACTGGTACCTCTCCTAAAGACAAAGGAATGAATACATAAGAAGGGCTTCAAACAGATCTTCCCATCACTAAAGACAAAAAAGAAACCTTTCAGCTAAGACAGGAAGGCAGGAAGACAGGCAGGAAGAAGGCAGGAAGACAGGCAGGAAGAAGGCAGGAAGAAGAAGGCAGGAAGAAGAAGGCAGGAAGAAGAAGGCAGGAAGAAGAAGGCAGGAAGAAGGCAGGAAGAAGAAGGCAGGAAGAAGAAGGCAGGAAG
>NC_022012.1:25547965-25552849 GCF_000317375.1 Microtus ochrogaster | reverse complement strand
AGGCAGGAAGGCAGGAAGGCAGGAAGGCAGGAAGGCAGGAAGGCAGGAAGGAAGGAAGGAAGGAAGGAAGGAAGGAAGGAAGGAAGGAAGGAAGGCAGGAAGAAAAGAAGGAGAGACAGCGACAGATAGAGATAGGGATATAGCTCAGTGGCAGATTGTGTGTTCCACAGGTTCAAGGCCCTAAACTTGATCCCAGAATGAAGAAGAGGATGAAGAACAAACTCAAGCAAGACTCTAAGCCAACAACTACAGTCACACTAACTTATAATACCAGGGTTCACAGAGCTATCTAAGCACAACTTTCCTTTCATACAAAACATCAAAGGATCAGATTGGTTCTGGAGATTGAGGAAGATGAAGGGCCCTTTGAGGTGCAAATGGGAACAAACCCATCAATTAAAATATGTCTCAATAGTAAAACAACAAAATATCATTTGTCATATCAGATTGGCAAAATTTGAAAAGAATGTAAATATGCCAGTAGTAGAGTGTTGAAAATGGGCATTTTCATGTAGTTGGCAGAAATATAAATTTCCTCAATATGACAGAAGCAATTTACACAGAACTGTCACAATAGTCTTTTTAAACTAGGCATGGTGGCTCACATCTATAATCCCAGACCATGAGAGGCTGAGGCAGGAGAATAACATATTTGAGGCCAGCTTAGGCCACACAACTAAGACACTGTCTCAAACAAACACACTGTTTTCTTACTCGTAAGGACAAATCTCAAATGTATTAAATAAACCAGTGCAACAAGCTTTATATATGTGCCATTTAGACTCAAAACACCAACCAATCTCCCGCACTCTTTACTTCCCACAATTATTGTGAAGCAAAACCTATACATTATATGTAGGCTGTTATCTTCAGATAGTTCAGTGTGTGTATATGTATTTACATACAATGACCTTTATAGTTTAAATATTATCATTTCTAAAAACTGAAATATTCTTTAGTATAATTAAAAATCCATTAGTACTACCATTTTTCCAAATTGTCTCCCTCTCTTTTTACACTTGATTTTATCAAATCAGGATCCAAATGGAAAACATATACAGCATTTACTTACTGAGACATCCAAAACTGTTAGTTCCCCTCCTCTTCTTTTCTCATGCAATTTATTTGTGAGAAAAGTCAGGGGATATAGTGAGAGAATGCTTATACAAACTAAAACAAAACAAAACAGCAACAAAACCCAAACAGGTTATATGGCTGGGATGTAGCTCCGCTAACACATGTGTGCACAGGATGCACAGAAGCCCTGGGTTTGATCCCCAGGACACATATACTGGATGTGATGATGAATGCCTGTAATCCCAGCAGCACACAAGAAGTGAAGGTGAGAAGATCAGAAGTTCAAAATCATCTTGGGCTCCATAATAAGTTCAAGCCCAGCAGCTTAGAATACATGAGACCATCTCAAAAACAAAAACAAAACAAAAAACAAAAAGTAAAACTAAGCCGGGCGGTGGTGGCGCACACCTTTAATGCCAGCACTCGGGAGGCAGAGGCAGGCGGATCTCTGTGAGTTCGAGACCAGCCTGGTCTACAGAGCTAGTTCCAGGACAGGTTCCAAAGCCACAGAGAAACCCTATCTCGAAAAACCAAAAAAAAAAAAAAAAAAAAAAGTAAAACTAAAAGACTCCAGGCCATTTCTCCTAGAGTCCATGGGCTAGATTTTACCAGTAAGTCTTGCATGCCTTTTGACTTGTTCAGTTTGTCTACCATGCATCCTGTCAGCTGCAGAACACTCTCCAGACTTGGTCATATTTGGGTTTGATTTTCTGGGATGAATACTTCACACAACATGACACAATATATACAGCGCTAGGAAGCATATAATAAACAGACATCTCTCTTCCGTCATAGGAAAGCCACTTGCTACCATCTGGTTTGTCCATCAAAACACTCCCCATCACAGCCTTTTTCAGGCTACTGTTGACAGCAACCTTCTAGAACCATACTTCATCAGGGGATGAAAATGGCACTGTGTTTGCTGTCTGGAAAAGAAATTTCTCTTTCAAGTAACTCCAAGAGTGTCCATGGCGACAGATTGCCAGCTTTCAGATAATGCTGTATCAGTCTTTGTCTATATTTCCACATCACTCCTGACTCAGAGCCTAGCTATGTAGTTCACTCTGGCTTAGAACCTGTGACTCTCCGGCCTGCGACTCCCTGGCCTCTGCCTCCCAAGTGCTGGTATTATAGTGATACCAGATCCCCACCACCACCAAAAGACACTTTTTAAACTTATGTCATTCTTGCTGGGTGGTGGTGGGGCACACCTTTATTCCAGCACTCAGGAGGCAGAGGCAGGTGTATCTCTGTGAGAATGGATCTCTGTGAGAAAAAAAAAAAACTTATCTCACTCTTTTATTGGAAAACTGAACTAATACCCTGTTTGTTTGTCTGATACAAAGACTCATTATTTTTGTTTGTTTGTTTGTTTTGTTTTTTAGTTTTTCGAGACAGGGTTTCTCATTATTTTGCCCAGGCTGGTCTCAACCAGGAGGACTCAGCCAATTGTCCTGTCTCATCTTCCCAGTAGCATAGGCTTACTTCTTAAAACTTCCTTAACCAAACACTTCTTACTGACAAGCTATTACAATATACTGACAGCACTGTGTTAGTATTATATTCTGTTTTGCTTTGCTTACATTAAAGAAGTTAGATAGTGTACATTAAACAAACAAGCAAAGACTCAGAGATAGCATAAAGGTAGAAGGACACTGCAGCAACAGGATAGCCACTGTATTAGTCCCAAATGGTACAAAGGGTTTTGTTTTACCTGTTGAGCTGTGGCATCTTGCTGGACGTAAGCTACCTGAGCTGGGTCTGTAAACAGAGTCTAAAGAAAAACAAACAAACCTATCAGTAGATCTTTAGACACAGGAAAATTACTCTGCTCAGTACCAACTCTTAAGAGAGTTATCTGGAGTCACAGTTCGTAATCTTTTATTAATGCAGGAGATAAAGACAGTGTTCTTGCACTGGCCTGGAGTCTTTACTTCAAAAGGCTCCGGAGATTAAATAAACAGCCATCCCAAAAGGCTAACATACTTCAATATTCTACTCCCAAGCAAAGCCTCTCTTGAGGCTGAATGTCACAGGTAATAAAAAGGCACGACATGAAAACATAAAAGACACGTCATGAAGAAAATACACCATTCACATTGAGCCCTACTCACAGAGGAGATTTGTAAGTCAGTAAAAATGGATTCAGAGTTGGGAATTACAGAGGCATATCAGGAACACAGGCTTATAAGCCTTTACAATATGAACACTTGTTTGTCATCAGAAAAGTAGAAAGAACATATATGCCCACAGGTCCTTTAGGTTAGATTCTTTCTTTTTTTTTTTTTTTAATTTTTCCAAACAGGGTTTCTCTGTGTAGCTCTGGTTGTCCTAGAACTCACTCTGTAGACCAGGCTGGCCTCAAACTCACAGAGATCCACCTGTCTCTCTCTCCCAAGTTCTGAGATTAAAGGTATATGCCACCACTATCTGGCTATAGGTTCTTCCTCTTGCTTTTTTTTTTTTTTTGATAAAGCCAGCATGTATAATAATGATAATAAAGAAACTTAATCATTATAAACACATAGCAACTAGAGAGGGAAAATGTCCCTACTGTTACAGCTAAGATAAGGTTAGAATCTGCAATCCAGAAAAATAGTCTCACTGCTACATCTTTTGAAAGACTTTAATTTGTCCAAAACTTTGGTAAACCTATGGGACTAAAATAAAAACTGGGCCACACAGAGAACCCCTGTATAGAAAAACATAAAAAAGAAAAAAGAAAGAAAGAGAGAAAGAAAAAAAGAAAGAGAAAAAACTGGTTTAATCTGAATTCCAGAGGAACATGAAGAAAAGCTGTAGAAAGTTAAGATTTCTTTACTTTGACATTTAAAATATTATCAAACTTCAAACACTTAGTAACATTATAATAAACCAGCAGTTAAGTACAGACCATCTTTTACATACACTCTCTGGTTGTACTTTATTTTGTTGGTGGTGGTGGTTGTCATTTTTGTTTTTGTTTTCTGAGACAGGGTTTCTCTGTGTAGCCAGTTTTTATTTTAGGCATAACAGCCCTATCAGTCCTAGAGCTGGATCTGTAGACCAGAAGGCCTCAAACTGACAGAGATCTGCCTGCCTCCACCTCCCAAGGTGTGCACCACCACCGCCAGGCTTGGTTACGTTTTTTTTTTAAAGATTTATTTATGTATGTATGCATGTATGTATGTATACAGTATTCTGCCTGCATGCACGCCTGCAGGACAGAAAAGGACGCTAAATCTCATTACAGATGGTTGTGAGCCACCATGTGTTGCTGGGAATTGAGCTCAGGACCTTTGGAAGAGCAGGCAGAGCTCTTAACCACTGAGCTATCTCTCCAGCCCCGGCTTAGTTGTACTTTAAGAAAGTTAGAAAAATAGCACTAAGCCTAAGCACTCCAAAAAGACCATGTGAGCATTTGGCAAGTTCATTTCTATATACACTAGAAATGTATTCATGAAGGGAATCTTATTTTTTCTTAGAAATGATATGAGCGCCGGGCTGGAGAGATGGCTCAGTGGTTAAGAGCACTGCCTGCTCTTCCAAAGGTCCTGAGTTCAATTCCCAGCAACCACTTGATGGTTCACAACCACCTGAAATGAGATCTGGTGCCCTCTTCTGGCATGCAGGCATGCAGACCACTGTATACTTAATAAATTAATTAAATAAATACCTTTACCCGGGCGGTGGTGGCACAGGCCTTTAATCCCAGCACTCGGGAGGCAGAGACAGGCAGATCTCTGTGAGTTTGAGGCCAGCCTGGTCTACAAGAGCTAGTTCCAGGACAGGAACCAAAAAAGCTACGGAGAAACCCTGTCTCGAAAA
>NC_022012.1:25538444-25547865 GCF_000317375.1 Microtus ochrogaster | reverse complement strand
GAGGCAGAGACAGGCAGATCTCTGTGAGTTTGAGGCCAGCCTGGTCTACAAGAGCTAGTTCCAGGACAGGAACCAAAAGCTACCAAGAAACCCTGTCTCGAAAAAAAAAAAAAGTGATATGAGCCTCTTGATGAACACAAGGACAATTTTATAATAAGGATCCTACTATGAAAATATACATTAAAAAAATGAAGCCAGGCAGAGTAGCAAGTGCTTTTAATCCCCACACTTAGGAGGCAGAGGCAAGTGTATTTCTATGGAGGTAAGTGGATCTCCGTGAGTTCGAGGCCAGCATGAACTACATAATAGTGAGTTCCAGGACAGCCAAGGCTATGTAGAAAAATCCTGCCTCAAAAATAAATAAATAAATAATACTGTTTAGTGGCTGACACTACAGAACACTAGTAAAGCCTGCACTTAGCATGATAAAGGTCTGGGTAAAAAGGCAACACAAAATGAAGAAATAATAGTAGTACAATATATTGCAAACTTACTATATCCTCAGCCTTCATTAGTATGTGTGAGTATGGTAGTGAGGGCTGTGCATATGTGCTGTAAGTAATACATATATATGTACATAACACATAAATACTTTGTACATTGTAAAGTGTTAACAATATTTGTGGAATATCTGTGTCACTCTTTTAGAAACTCCAAGTCAATGACAAAAACAAAAGCTATATTGTAAAGCTTTTGTGAGAATACGTCTTGGTTTCTGTTACAGTTCTATAAATCAGTAAGTTACTAGCAAACAAGAGTATATGGTGATAGAATCCTCTGCTTACACATTTAACTGAAAGCATCTGTATGCTTTCACTGAGTAAACTTGATTTAGCTAAACACTGTGCGGTACACAGAACAGAATGCTTAGTCTGGGTACTCAGGAAAGGTAACACACTGATAACCGCCTCACTGCACTGCAGGGAAAGCCTGACATGAGACTGGAGCTCTAACTCATTTGGCACTCAATTTAAATAAATGTACCACTATGTTCATTGCTAAGTTAGTTATATGCTCCTTGATAGCACAAATCTTCTCTGAACATTTACTGAATCAAAATATCTAGGATAACAACTGAGCCATAGCAAACATAAGTAATTAGTGTATTAAGAAACAAGTCAAAAACAATCCTTCACATGCCTGTGCAGCTTCCACCGGGTGGATGTACACCAGTGTGTGCTCTGGACCATCCACTGATGTGTAGGAGGCACCATCTGCTGTGTATACCACCTGCTGGGGTGGACGAACTTGGTCATCAGTGTATACAATCTGAGCCACAGTTCCAGCATCCGGAACAAAGTGCACCTGGGGGGAAAAGCAGGCATGTATGTAGCATCTATCATTATAAAACAAAACCAAACTCACAAAGGCATATGGCCAACCAAGAACAACTGAGCTGAAATAGCCCTTAATGTAAGAAAAAGGAAGACTGATATACCTTCATCCATGATGAGCTGAAGACCTGAAGTCAGAATAGATGGTCCTTGTCAGTAATTTACTGCTTAACATTAGAGAGCTAACTTGAATTCTTTGCCTTAAAAACCCAATGCAAATAGATAATTTCTAGTGACTCATGAGGGGGCAGTTAATTGACCCTGGAAAAACAACTGCAGATTTCTGCATGACACCACTGCCAAAACAAAACACACATTGCTCTGTGATGTAGGCCTAAAAGCAATTGCTTTCAACATATCATAAAAATTCTATCGTATAATGGGTAGTGCTTCTCAGCAGACATATTAAAGTAAGGTCACTTTTACTCCTGCACGTTATTTCACATGTGAAGGACATGCTACATGGAGGCACATCAGGAAATGTCACTGAATCAATGGTGTGATGCAACTCTCCCCTGCTAGCTAAGTAAAGAAGCTGGACACTAATGAAGTACTGTTAAAGGGTTCTGGTCAAGTAGTTCAGCTGTCCCCAGGGAGATAATTTTCTGTGTCTTAATACCTAAAGAACTAAAAACAAAACTGAGTTGTATAAAATCCTCTCGGAGTGGTCAGCAATAGAAGATTGACTTTGTGAGGTGCCAGCATGCCATGTGCCTAGTGCTTTTCTGGAAAGTCTGCAGGCAGATAACCAAAGCACTCATCTGAGGGAGAGATGACTGATGTGTCAATGTTGCTGGGTGGGCATCCTTACTCCTTTCCTGACTTATCACTATGGCAGTTTTCCCCAGTGGGAAATAATAGATTTCACAGATGACACATAAACTAACTTAATGCCCAGAAAGAATGCCAGAGGCCAAGTATAATTGAGCAGCACAGGAATACAACCGACTTCCTGCTAGGTGATTAGTCTGTCTTCTATATACACTCAATTTAGGCCTGAAGACAAAGCACACACTGGGGGAAATTAGGTTCACAGTGCATCTGCACATCAGAAGGCAATCCTATGACTTCAGATTTATAATCTTGCAATTTTCAGTTTCCTTATTCATACTGAAGCTTTAAAATGGGGGGGCAGACATTTTCCTCAAAAAAGGAGAAAGCGAAGCCTTTCTACTTGGTTTTCCTCATGGAAAGTCGATAAATAAGAATTGGCAGAACTTGAGCAGAAATGACTGGAAAGAAGGGGTGCAGTGGTGTATACTGACCTCAGTTCCCCAACAAGCAGGGACCCTGGTCAACACAGAACCTTACAAAAAAACTTCCTTTTGTTTTACTCTTTTTCTTTCCTTTTCTTTTTTTAAGACAGTTCTTACTATGTAAGTACTCAGACTCACTAAGGAAACCAGACTGTCCTTAAACTCCCAGAGAACTGCCTCTATTCCTTTTGGATAAATACAGTCTATAAATTTATGAAAGTAGTCATCAAACCAGCTTCCATGAGAAAAGCAGTGTTCTCAGTTCTTCTGCTGAATGTATCTCTGAAATCACTTTTCTCTGAATTTTAGGTTGTAACCTTTAAATCTTATAATCATTATTACTTATTACAGCATTGATTATATTGCCTAAATTAAGTAATATTTATACATTTAAATATTTCAAGGTTAACTTTCTAATTTTGATAATAGTACTAGAGTTATACAATTTAATGAAAATTTGGATCAAAACTTTATGTGTATCCTACTGTTTAAAAATGAGCTTATGGGCTAAGTATGCCTCCCACCATCATTTGGGAAGCAGAGGCAGACAGATCTCTTTGAGTTCGAGGCCAGTCTAGACCATCTAGAGAGTTCCAGGACAGCAGACAAGACACTGTCTTAAAAAGGAAGAGCGCACTCACTTTATAAACACACCTTAGGCTTTGTTACTTGTGGAGAATTGAACCCTACACTGGTTAATATAAAAGAAGTCAGCAATGTGTTGAGGTTTTAGGATCAATAGCAGATAAAGGAGGGAAGTTAAACAGCTTCTACCAGCAGAGGTGAGGCCCGTGGTGGCATAAGTCCATCTACCTCACAGAACACCTGTCAGTGAAGCAAAGTGCTGACGCGTTTCAGCTTCTCAGGGCAAATTCTCACTTTGGCTCCCTCCCTCCCTCTTACTATAGAGACAGAGACACTGGCATTTCTTCAGCTGTCAGAGTCCCCCCCCCCCCCAGCTAAACACTCCTGCCAACAGTGAGATGGAAGAGGAGGCCATCCTTCACCTGTGCAGTGTTCTGGTCATGGTCCGCAGATGTCGGCCACACGTGGGAGCTTTCATCTTTGGAATCCATCTTCTTCTCCTTGTTGGACAGCTCCAAGTCTGAGCCACCTACAGCAGCAGCACAGGACAGAGGACACTCATCTGTCTTGTATGTCCTGTACACACGTGTTCATGGAGGCAGGAGGATCTCTACAGTGTGCCTGAGAAAAGACATGAAAGGTTTAAGTGGATGGCTACATTTTAATAAATTAGTTTCAACAGACAGAGGGGGAAAAAGTTTCATGAAAAGGCAACACGCTAGCAGGGCGGTGTTGGCGCACGCCTTTAATCCCAGCACTCGGGAGGCAGAGGCAGGCGGATCTCTGTGAGTTCGAGACCAGCCTGGTCTACAGAGCTAGATCCAGGACAGGCTCCAAAGCCACAGAGAAACCCTGTCTCAAAAAAAAAAAAATAGACTCACAACCAAAAATAAAAAAAAGAACTAATAAATAATTAATAAAAATGTTACTAAAAAAAAAAGAAAGAAAAGGCAACACGCTTAGGCAAAAGGGTAAAAATAATATATTATTTATGGCAATAATATAATGTATTGCATGACTACCATAGTTTGGATAATCATTAAATGTATGTATGTGTTTATACATGTACACTGTATATAGAATGTAACTCCCATTAAAAATATTGAAGGCAATCATAGTTCTTTTGAGAAAAAAAAGTTTTTCCATATATTAGCTGCCAGTAAATGATGGACTTATGCTCCAGCGTGACTGCTGTGTAGCCCAAGACTTTTCATGGCAGATATGACCGCATATACCACTACCACTTCTACTCAAAATGAAGAGCCGAATAATAAAAATGGCAAAACAAGGGAGAAGCAGCCGATGAAAGAAACTGGATTGCCTAGGCCATAATTTGGTGAATGCAAATACAAACCTTGTTTCCCATCCGGTCAGTACAGGAGGGAATAGTGGGTGAGCCAAAGCTTTCCCACATCAACATGCAAAAATCCCTACGATTTGAAACCTCTTCTACTTTCTAAGATAAGACTCCTTAAAAACTTATGTTTTAAAAGATTTACTTATGCTGGACAGTGGTGGCACAGGCCTTTAATCCCAGCACTCAGGAAGCAGAGGCAGGTGGACCTCTGTGAGTTCGGTGCCAGCCTGGTCTACAGAGCAAGTTCCAGGACAGGTTCCAAAGAGAAACCCTGTCTTGAAAAACCAAAAATAAAGAAAGAAAGAAAATAAAGAAAGAAAAAGATTTACTTATTTATGAGTATGACCGTTTTACCTATATGGTATATAAACTACATGAGAACCTGGTGTCTGAGGAAGCCAACAGAGACTACCACATTCCCTAAAACTGGAGTTACAGATAGTTATGAGCCACCATGCAGGTTCTGGGGACTGAACCCAGGTCTGCTGCAAGAGCAGCAAGTGATCTTAACCATTAATCCATCTTTATAACCCAATAAAATAAGACCTTTTTAAGGTAGCAATCTTCCCTTTTGATGAGAATGCTAAAACACTGGCATCCTACAACATCACCACTTCTTTTGGGGGAGGTATTGATTTTATTGAGCTCTGCACTTTTCTCTGCTTCCCCCTCCTTCTCTCCCCTCCCCTTCAACCCTCTCCCATGGTCCCCATGCTCCCAATTTCCTCAGATCTTGTCTTTGTCTACTTCCCATGTAGATTAGATCCATGTGTGTCTCTCTTAGGGTCTTCCTCGTTGTCAGAGTTCTCTGGGGTTGAACATCACCACTTCTAACCACTTCACTAAAGTAGCATTCATAGCCAAGGGAGGCAGCAGTCAGACAGGAAAGACTGCTGGCCAGCATCCACCAGTGTTCTCTGTTATTAATAGAAATATGCTGAGAGGCATGTTCCTAGACCACACATACTCCAGTCTCTAAACCAGAATAAAGCCTGATGAAGGATGACATAATTCCCTGCCGGTACCTAACCTGAACACTGGAGCTGCCATGTGCAAACTGCACAGCGGCCACCTTCAGCGCCTGTGAATAGCCTGTTGCCACCTTCATCACCCCTGCCCTATCCTGCCCCCATCATGTTCAATGGTACCTGAAATATTGCCAAACAGTGGAATTTAAAGGAGCTTGGGGAGCTTCCTAGAGAAATGGGAATATCCTGTTTCTTAAATCTGAACTGGGAAGGTTGTTACACAGGAAATAAATGTGTCAAAAATCTTCATAGAGATTCTTCACACAAACTTATTTACCATGTTTCCTTTCTTTTCCTTGTGTATGGTACATGCATATTAAATATTAGTATATAGTTACTAATGTATCAGTAACTTTTCTGCTGCTGTGATAGACACCATGACCAAGGAAACCTACAGAGGAAAGAGTTTATTTGGGCTTTCAGTTCCAGAAGCTCCAGTTTCAGATTAGAATTCATAATGGCAAGGAAGAGGCAATGGGCAGGTATTTTGGCTAGAGCAGGGTGCCGCGAGCTCACTTCTTGAACCATAAGCACAAAGTAGAGAGAGCAACTGCAAATGGCAAAGCAGCTCGAGTCTTTAACTCTGCAGTGACACATTTTCTCCAACAAGGCTACAAGTCCTAAAGCTCCCCCAAAGAGCACCCTAAACCTCCCTAAATAGTTGTTCCAACTGGGATCAGGAGTTTAAATACAGGAGCCTGTGTGGGACATTCTCTTTCAAAGCACCACCACATGCTTGCATGTGTGTGGGAGCACTGCATGCACATGCATGTAGAGGTCCAATGTTGACACTGTCTTCCTTAATCACTCCCCACTTTAGTTACTGAACACAAAGCTCACTAGTAAGCTTGCCCTGGGAATCCCGCTTCTGCCTTCCACGTGCTGGCTTTTGTGTGGGTTTTGGGGATCCACACTCCAGTCTTCACATTTACAAGAGCTGTATCAATGCACCATCTCTCCAGTCACTTTTCCACTTTTCTCTCTTTCTTTCTTTCTTTCTTTCTTTCTTTCTTTCTTTCTTTCTTTCTTCCCTTTGAGACAGGATTTCTCTGTAGAGAGAGCCCGCCTTTTGGGGGCGGGACGGCCTCGGGCAAATGTTTATAAATTGGGGGGCACAGACACTGGGGCCGCTTCCTGTTTCCTGTTTCTGGGCATCGCGGGAACTCCAGTTGCGTGAGTGTGCTATTTACATTAAAGTTGTATAAGCTTATACCAATTTGTCTGTATTAATCCGATCCGCCTTCATTTCTCTGTGTAACTGTCCTGGTTGTTCTGGAACTCACTTTGTAGACCAGGCTGAGCTTGAACTCACTGAGTCCTGCCTGCCTCCCAAGTGCTGGGATTAAAGGCATGCACCACCACTGCCTGGCTCTTTTCTCTTTTCACCTCAACCATTTCAGAGTGAATTACAAACACTGCTTTTTTTTGCCTCCCCCCCCCCCTTGATGTGGGGTCTTGCTAAGTTACCCAAGCTAGTCTCAAACTCCTGGGCTTACATGGTCTTCTCTTGTTGGTCTCATGAATGACTAGAGTTACAGGTGCGCACCATCCTCCAGCTTACCTCCAGACTCTTAAAGGATTCATTCCTAAAACTGCGGGCATTCTCTTAGAGGCACAGGACCATTGTCAAAAACCACAGAGAAGACACGGAAGTGACAATTCTACTTTACTCACAGACTTTCCTAATATTTTGTCAACAGTCTAATTCACCATCCTTAACAGCCAAAGGAACATTTTCCTCCCTGGCTCCAATCCAATCTGGCATCAAACACTGTTTACTCTGTGTGCTCACTGTCAAGTCCCTTGGTCTCTGTCAGCCAAAGAGTTCCTGTTCCTGGTCTTCTGTAACCTTGACACTTTTGAAACACACAGAATGGTCTTCAGCTTCTCTGATGTTTCTCTAAGGTTAAATTCAAGCTATGAACTTCTATCACAAAAGATATGCAGTACCCTCCCCATACGAGAATTAGAGAATTTCCACTTGATCCTTCTAAATACTCAAATGCACCTAGCCATGGGAATACTTCATGGACCTATGTCCTTCCAAAACGGAGCGGCCAAGTGCCTGCTCTTTGCTTGCATTTCTAGAAAGATACTCTGTACTCAGAGGGAAAGATGCGAGCATTTACACTGAGCTAAAGCCTAGCCTGTTCTATTTCTTTCATCTTAATTTTACCTATGTCTGGTTTAATAAGTATTAAATACAAGAGCTAAAAATTGAAAGACTACAAAGGACACAGTGGACAATCACCCTTCCAGAATCTCTTAGCCATTCTTCAGGAACAATTCACAGGATCAGTTTCTTGTTTTTCCTTCCAAAGGCATTTCATTCACATGCAAGCAAATACATGTACAACGTGTTTATCTCTCCAACCACAAACCAATAAATTATTGATTCCTTACAAGGTAACAGCCCCTCTACATTTGTCTGTCCTGTGCAACAGCTTATCTTGTGCACTGTTGCATCCACATACATCTTCTTCAGTTTTTTATTCCAGCTGCATAATTTCTTTGTGTGAATATACTGTAATTTACACAACCATCCTTATGTCATTAATTGTCTATGTTTTGGGGACCTGGAAAATATCTTAGTACATAAAGAACTTGCCTAGTCAACATGCAGACCTAAGTTCAATCCCCAGAAACCATGTAAGAAACCAGGTGTTAGACTTGGTAAATTCTCAGCCAGTGAAAGACTCTGAGCTGGGAGGCGGGGGAAGGCAGTCAAACTCTCAGGATTCACGCTCAAGGTCCTCTGGCCTCCATAAGTAAGTGTGCATCTAAGCATCCACATCGACAGGCAATGCTCACACACACATGAGTATTGGGTTAAAGACATGCACCACCACACCTGGTCATTTAGGTTTTCTCTGATATTTTACTATGACATATAACATGATGGCAATTAACTTAGGACATCTATCAGGATTGTGGAGGTTAGTATATCATATTTTTATTTCCAAGAGGTTACGAAGCAGTTGGCGTGGCTGTGTACAGTGAGATCATTATTACTCCTAAACTCCCACACCGGTGCTCATCCACCCTGCACCTTTAATTCTGAGCACACCTGAGGCACAGAGCACTCACAAGTGCCAGGGACAGCCTCAGCTGGGAGAAGCACGTGGAAGGCTGTGGGCACTTACCTTGGGCAAATCTCAAAAGGACTTTTTCTTTCTCTGTAAAATGGTGGTTATGTGTTTATTGAGAGAGACAGAAAAACAGTCCGTAAAAAGTGCTTTTGCATAATATTTGCTACATAATAAGCAATTGATTTTCAAAAAGTTATCCAATCTGGTTACAGTCTCCTCCCTGCTTACCTTAAGCCTCTAAATTCCTTAAAGTCAAGGGGTGTTTTGTTAACTGCTGACTGAGGAAGGACTTGGGTGAGGGTTGTTGAGTGACTTAAAGATGTCCTGCCGTGCAGGGTTGTGGGGAGTGAGGGAGCTGGGCCGGCAGACAGAGGAGAATGCCTAGCCCAGAAGTGCTCTGAGATCACTTCCTAGAGGAAAGGAAATGTAACAGATGTAAGGAAGAAAGCAAAAACCAGGAGTAGGCCAGTCTGCACGTCACTGAAACAGTCCATGATGTAAAACATCTGCAACTACATAAAGCAGGGTTTGGGAGTGGCGGGGAGGGAATAACTCCTTCTGCTATCCACAGAGGCAGTTCCCAGTAAGCTCAGTATACTGATAGCAGATAAAACCCAGTGTGGTATAAGAAATACACACTTGTCCTACTGCACATGCTGGCTTTGGGGGGGCCTGGGCAGTTTGGATGCTCAACTTACTGAACCTGGATGGAGGTGGGCGGTCCTTGGACTTCCCACAGGTCAGGGAGCCCTGATGGCTCTTCGGGCTGATG
>NC_022012.1:25530216-25538314 GCF_000317375.1 Microtus ochrogaster | reverse complement strand
ACACTTGGCCTGTATGTAGCCTTTGCCTGGCAGGTAAATCTTAAATCTCTGGCCTCTCCAAAGGGTGCTAATGATGCGGCTGATGTTAGCAGCCTGGGAAGGTTAAGGAAGGGTGCTAGTTGACAGAAAAATGGTCAAGGCAAAAATAATTGTGGCTTCTGCTCTCTGCATGTTGTCATCTGTCCAGCCTCCTCAAATACCTTCTCAGTCATTTTTATTTCCCATCCTGCCATTCACTCACTGTCCTGTCCCAAACTCTAAAACAGTGGGGATGAAACAGATAACAAACTAAAGATTAAACAGCACCAAAGGCCAATGATTTAATCAATCTTAACTCTCCAAAATGACAGTTTAGCTCACTTCAGGACAGCTTCCTGGGAATAAGTACATCTGGAGAGAGAAGGAAGCCCTCCTTCTACCTTGCCCTGTGTAGTAGGTTGTCATCTGGGGTTCACTGGCATCCTTTATAATATCCTTAACAACAGTATGTAAACATTGTTTCCCTGAGTTCTATGAGCCACTCCCGTGAAGAAATGGAAGTCCTAGCGTCCATTCTCAGTTCCCACATGAAGGCTGGCAACCATCCTAACTTCAGTTCCAGGGGATCTGATGCCCTCTTTTGGTATCCTCAGGCACCAAGCACATAAGTCATGTACACCTCCCAGCACTCGGGAGGCAGAGGCAGGCAGATCTCTGGGAGTTCGAGGCTAGCCTGGTCTACAAGAGCTAGTTCTGGGACAGGCACCAAAAAGCTACAGAGAAACCCTGTCTTGAAAAACCAAAAAAAATAAAAAATAAAAAAAAGAAAAAAAAAAGAAAAACCAAAAAAAAAAAAAAGAAGTCATGTACACCTGCACATGCAGGTAAAACACTCGTTCACATAAAACAAAATAAAAACATATTAAAAATAATAAAAGATAATGGTACTAGGGAGAGGGCTCGATTGATAAAGCACCTATCACTGTACATAATTAAGTGGTAAATGCTTTTTAGAAATGTTTCCCATAACAAAAAGTTGAAATAAATGTTCATTGATAACCAGTAATAATCGCTGTTCCACTTCTTCATGGTAGAGATGGGATGTGAAGGTCTCTTTTCTCACAACAACCATGAATGACTCCATGGCCAGCCACCAAGAGGCAAGATTTGGCACAATCAATAACAACCAGGCCTCCCAATCCTTCCTCTACCCAGCCAAACCGGCAATATTCACTCACTACCATTGCAATCTCCTGGGCTCAGGTCTTGAACTGTGATCTTCTGAAATTCTTAGGGTCCAATTGATATTATAGGCTGACTATAATATCAGTGAAGCTCAGCACACAGTAGTAAACAGTAGGGACCAGTGGCAGCCAACATCACAGCATTTAGTCTACAGGTCTAATCTCATCTGCATTCTTCATTTCTTAGTTGTATTTGCACCAGAGCTTGAGTCAGGGGAGAGACAATGAGAGCTGGTGTCAGGAAACACTACAATTACCTAAGGTTTGCCTCTAAGACTTTTTGCTGAGGAAAGGAGGAGGAGGGGAAAGGAGCCTGCAGTGGGCTGTAAAGGTTGCTCCTATCTGGCTCACTGAGGACATGTGAGCACAGGCATGCTGGGAACCTAGTTTAGCAGCCCACTCCCATACCCATACCCTCACCTGGTTTCTTATTTCATAAATTCTCAGGCTTTGGTGCTAAATTTATTTCTTGAATCTCTGACTACTGACCTAATTCACACAGGGGTTTTGTTGTTGTTTCTTTTTTATGCAAGATTTAGGAAACTCCTTGCCATGGTTTGAATGTGAAATGCCCCTCCCTGCAGGCTCCTATGTTTGGCTACTTGATCCCTAGGCTGGCAGTGCTGTTTCTGGAGGCTGTAAACCTTTAGAATGTGAAACCTAACAAAAGGAAATAGGTCAGGTTTTATAGCTTGGCCTTGTTTTCTGTCCTTTGTTTTGTTTTGTTTTAAATCTTTTTATGGTTTATTTAACTTTATTTTATGTGCGTTGGTGTGAAGATGTCAGATCCCTGGAACTGGATTTTCAGACAGTTATGAGGTGCCATGTGGGTTCTGGGAATTGAACCTGGGTCCTCGGGAAGAGCAGTCAGTACTCTCAACCACTGAGCCATCTCTCCAGCCCTGTCCTTTGTTTCTTGATCAGCTGAGATATAAGCAAGCAGCTGCCATACACTACCCCCACCATGGAGCCATCTGCACAATGCCTTTCCTGCCATGCTGTCCCTCCATGATACACCTTATCCGCTCAAACCAAAAGGAATCCTTCCTGCTTTCTTTGAAGTCGGGTATTCCATCAAAAATAAGTAGTCACTACTAAATGCAAGCCTTTCCAAGGCACCCAGCCCTGCAGGGGTGGCCAGAGGGAGTAGTGGGGCTCAGTAGCAATGACAAGGACAAGACATTGAAGAGAAATAACTCAAATTCATCTCATTCAGGATCCAAGGAGCTCATACTGATCAAATCAGTTCATTAATTTAGTGCCCACACCAAGCCAAAGAAGTTGTTTAAAACTTAGGTTCAGGAAACATACAATAGCATACAGCAAGAAGCGAGGCAGGAGTGACAGCCTCATGAGTAAGAAGTGCCACATTAAAGTTGAGAACAAGTACAGTGAACATAAAGAGCTTTTGTTCTGTTCACATTTAGAATGTGAGCTGAAGCTTTTACATTTAACTGATTACTGGAACAAACAACTTTAGAATTCAGGAAAGAAAATGTACTAAGCTTAGCTCTAACTTGTGAAAGAAAACTGAAGCAAAAATACAATGGACAAATAACAAAATAATGCATATTTCAGTACAAGTTCCCTATTCTTGCTATGAAATACAAGCCTATTAGATCCTTCGAATATGTGCTGGCCAGTTTCATGTCAACCTGACATAAACTAGCATCATCTTGGAAAAGGAAACCTCAGTTGAGAAAATGGCCCCCCAGATTCTTTCTTTCTTGATTTTCTGTGCATTGGTGTTTTGCCTGCATATCTGTGTGAGGGTCTTGGATCTTGAAATTACAATTGTTAGCTATCATGTGGGTGCTGGGAAGAGAACCTGGGGCCCCTGGAAGAGCAGTTAGTGTTCCTAACCATTGAGCCATCTCTCCAGCCCCAGTGAAGCACTTTCTTGATTGATGGTTGATGTGGGCAGACCCCTGGGCTGGTGGTCCTGGAGTATTTAAGAAAGCAGGCTGAGCAAGCCATAAGCAGTACTCTTCGATGGCCTCTGCTTCGGTTCCTGCCTCTAGTTCCTGCCCTGACTTCCCTGGATGATAGACTACAAGCTTTAAGATGAAATAAACCCTTTTCTTCCCCATTTCCTTTCGGTCATGGTATTTTAACACAGCAATAGAACTCTAACAAAGACAGTATAGTCTCTCAGTTTTGAAAAGAACTGCAACAAATTGCTAAAACTGCTGTGGAAATGAGCAGTCACATGTATGTGAAACAAATATCACTACCTTCCTGCTTAGTGAGGTTTTCATCTGCTCCTCACCTAAACAACTGAAAGTCTACTCTAGGTGTGACCTTGGAGAGTTTCCTCTCTGGAAACCCAATAGCCTAAGGGCTCTCCACCCACAGAACAAGGCAATCCACCAAACCACTCTGACCAATGAGCTATTGGAAACCCAGAGTGGGGTAGGAGGAAATATGGCTAAAATATTTTTCAACTGCAGTAGAAAGTAAAATGTAGACAATTTTAGCTAGGCTATATATACCTGAGAAGCTGAAGGCTTTCATTTAGGATTTCAGCAAATTAAAAAGAAAAAAAGGGGAGGGGGAAGTATTGCTTAGTGGTAGAACACTTGCATAGAGGGTTTAATCCCCAGTACTGCTGAGAGACTATGCCTTTGACTAACAATTTTATTTGCTTCTTTTTTTTTTTAATTTAAGACTTTATAGGCTTGGCTATCTCTATATAAACAGAGATATAAAGTTAAGATGAGTAAGACCACAACAGTAAGGGCTGCTGCCTGTATCTACTGAGGGCTCATTTAACAACTGCTGTAAATGCCAACGATGAAGCTAAGAGTGAATGTTCCAGTTGTAAAAACAACAAAACCATTTCAGAAATAAAATTTTATGCCGTTGGTTGGGGTGGGCATTCAGAAAAGCATCCAAACACTGGCAAGTAAAGGAAGATCAATTTTGGAGTAAACAGCCTTTTGATTTTGTGACAGTGAGCAGTTTCAACTCTAAAACTGTTCTATAATGCATCTTAAAGAAATATTCCTCGGCTACCTGCTACTCCTGCAGATGTCCCATACCTACATGGCAGCTCACAACTGCCTATAACTCCAGTCTTGGGGATGCAATATTCTCTGGCCTCCATGGGAGCCTGCAAACATGTGGTGCACATAATGAGCTGCAGGAAACCAGAAGTGGGGTGGGAGGAAATACGGCTAAAATATTTTTCAGTTGCAGTAGAAAGTAAAATGTAGACAAATTTAGCTAGGCTATATGTACCTGAGAAGATGACGGCTCAAAAAGGATTTCAGCAAATTAAAAAAAAGAAAGAAAAAGGGAGTTGGCACACACACATAAACAAAATAAAAACTAAATAAAGAGATTAAGATCTTTAAGGAAGGCCAGGCGGTGGTGGCACACGCCTTTAATCCCAGCACTTGGGAGGCAGAGGCAGGCGGATCTCTGTGAGTTCGAGACCAGCCTGGTCTACAAGAGCTGGTTCAGGACAGGCTCCAAAACTACAGAAAAACCCTGTCTCGAAAAACCAAAAAAAAAAAAAAAAAAAAAAAAAAAAAAAAAAGATCTTTAAGGAAGGAAAGAAGGGGAGGAGGGAACAAAGAAGAGGAGGGAGGAAAGAAGGAAAAAAGAAAAAGGGAAAGAATGGAAGGAAAGGCGGGAGGGAGGGAGGGAGGGAAGAAAAGGGAGGGAGGAAGGCCGGCGGACAGGCAGGCAGGCAGGCAGGCAGGGAGGCCTGTCAGACCTCAGGGCTAGAAAGATGACTCAGTGATTAAGAGCACTTGCTGCTCTAATAGAGGACCTGGGTTTAAGCTCTCAGCATCCACAGGGCAGCTCACAACCAACTGTAAGTATGATTCCCGGAGATTTTACACCTTCTTTTGGCTTTGGCAGGTACTACACATACATGGTATATTTACATACATTCAGGAAAACACTTATACATATAAAATAAAATAAATCTAAAATAAAAAAAAATGTTCCTAATTGATTCTCTGACCACCATCAAGAAAGATATTCTAGCTGGGCAGTAGTGGCACATGCTTTTAACACCAGCACTCGGGAGGCAAAGGCAGGCGGATCTCTGTGAATTCAAGGCCAGCCTGGTCTACAGGCTTCAGGACAGGTTCCAAAAAACTACAGAGGAACCCTGTCTCAAAAAGCCAAAAAGAAAAAAAAGAAAAGGAAAGTAAAGAAAGACATTCCATAACTACAAGAGTTGAATTACTATTTAAAAATAAACAAAAAACCAGATTGGAAAATCGAGGAGAAACAGGGCCAAACGAGGTTCAGGAGTGAGCCAGGGTGGCCACTCCTCCACTCATGAGTCCTTCAAGTCCTCCATGCCAGGCAATAGCTCCTTCCTTTCCTTGTGCACAAGAGGCTTCTAGGACTATCAATTAAAGCTTTTCTCCTAAGAAAGGCTCTTTTTTCCACTTAGAGGAGTTAGAGCACTCCTTTCTTCATAATTCAAAGGAAGAAGCAGCAAACTTTCTGTTAGCACAGGGAATGTGGACTTTCCCCCATCTAGTTCAAATAAGAACTTTTCATGTACTCAAAACAAGGTGACTCCTCCCATCCCATCTGACAGTCTGCTCATGAGGCAGTAGGGCTCAATTTAGTCCTTCAAAGGAATCCTTACCATTCACTCAAAGAAAAGGAAAACCCAGGTGATGAGACTTGTTAGGGGTCTGTGTCTGTCAAACTCACATGAAAATTCTCGAGAGTTCAAAAGGGCTCTGTGTGAGTTCTAAGGGATGACAAACCTTGATGTCTGCCTTTGCCTTTCATAAGGAATAACTGCTTGGCTGATAAAATGTGAACACAATGTCAGAGAAATCCATGGGGGGGGGGTCGCTCTATTCTGTTCTCAAGAGCCTTAAAGTGGCAGTGTGTTATATATTGCTGCAGAACACAGCATCTGAGTTAGGATGAATTCATCCAGCTGGTAGGAGAGATGAGCACCCTCTCACAGGGAACCCACTGTTTTCTTCCAGGCCCACTGTCCTCTGGCAGACTACAGAGGCATGGTACCTCAAGTCCTGAGCTGTTTTATGGCTCTCTGTGGTTAAGATGGATCCAGCTCTTCCAGTGTAGAAGGGGCAATTTCAAAGTATATTTAAGGGACCTTGGACCTCAGTTTCCACGTGTCTGGTGACATGAGACTACCAAACATCTCATTCCTCTGTTCACCTGTGTCCAGACTTCCTGCTCTGTCTCTGGTTCTGGAATGTTGGTCCCTGTGCTCTGACTGCATCAGCAGCCTTTCCACTCTAATTGCTGACTTTCCCAGTCTGGTGACATTACCTAAAGCTCTGCAGGCTTCTCTGCCTCTCTCATCTACTGACAACCCCCAGCCCCACAGGGAGGAAGTAGGTACCAGAAGCTGGGTTTGTTTTTCTAAGTATCCCCCCTTAGTATCTTCAGTAGCTGACCAGGACTGCGCTACTCTTGCAGAAAACTGAACTCGATTTGATAGTTGTGTGCTGTGGTAAACATTCCAGTTACCTTATGGCTATGTTTATCAGCTACTTTTGAATTTACCAGTGCCAGTACAGGTTGTCCTAGACAAGAGCAACACTGCTTTATGGCTTATTTTACATCACAAAGTAATCAAGATACAACTGGTATCCTGGAATATAGTCTTCTCCTAATAAAGAAAAGGAACAAAAAAGCACTAAGAAAGTCTGTCAACAGAAGTGGTGTCTGAAAATGTCCTACTATTAAAATATCCTGTAGAGTGATCTGGTTCCAGGTTTTTATTATTAAGACCAATTAGAGTTTTCTCCGTGCATAATTTTTCACATAGCAGACAAAGGGAGAAAGTACTTAAAAAGCATATGTCTACTAAGGTTTTATATAGAGAATAAAGAGTAAATAATAAAACTGGGCATTGGTGGTCCTTGCCTTTGATCCCGACACTTGGGAGGCAGAGACAGGCAGATCTCCAAGTTCAGGGCCAACCTGGTCTACAGAGCGAGTTCCAGGACAGCCAGAGCTACATAGAAATACCCTGTCTTGGAAAAAGGAAAAGGAAAAAAAAGAAGTAAATAATAAGACAGGACTAGACATGTGGCTCAGCAATTAAGAGCATATACTGCTTTTATGAAGTTCAGGTACCAGCATTTACATCAAGTGGCTCACTACTCCAGGAGTATCCAAAGTATCTAACCTGGATGGTGACTCACATACACAAGATAAACACATAATTAAAAAATAATTAAATAATTAAGACAAGACAAAATAACAAAAAATCTGAGTAAACATTTTTCTCAGATATTTACAAATGGGTATTAACACATTAAAAGATGTTTAAAAGAAGAGGGCATAGCTCAGTGGTACAGTAGGAACACATACGTGCAGAGCCCTACGTTCAATCTTCAACACAAACACACATACACACAGTATCTCAAAGGGAATAAACACACACAATGCTCAACGGGAATAATATAATGTGAGATGTTACACAGTTGAACCTTTGAAAACATAGTAAGTAGGACATAATGGTACACACCTGTAATCCCATCACTCAGGAGGGTGAGGCATAAAAACTGCAAGTTCAAGGCCAGCCTGTGTGTGTGTGTGTGTGTGTGTGTATGTGTGTGTGTGTGTGTAGATAGATAGATAGATAGATAGATAGATAGATAGATAGATAAAAAGAAAAGGAGAGGAAGGAAAAACTACGATACGTGAACAAAGCCAGTCACAAAAAAAAACACTTATTATATCTTTAAAGTCCAGAACTATAACAAAGAGAGTTCCAGGACAGGCTCCAAAACCACAGAGAAACCCTGTCTCGAAAAACCAAAAAAAAAAAAAAAAAAAAAAAAGAAAAAAAGAAAAAAAGAAAAAGTTCTGATAGAATTGTCTTAAATAAAAAGTAAAAGCTACCATCTCCC
>NC_022012.1:25526920-25530116 GCF_000317375.1 Microtus ochrogaster | reverse complement strand
AAAAAGTTCTGATAGAATTGTCTTAAATAAAAAGTAAAAGCTACCATCTCCCTTCCTACCCCATCTCTCCATGTGGCCACTGCTGATATTCTCTTGTGATCCCCCCGTTACACAAACCCAACACACAGAAAACAGCTATGTCTATAAGCACATGCTTAGGTAAAACCATACAGCATGAGTCACATTTTAAAATGCTGTGGGCATCTCTTAAGATACTTAAAGTATTTGCAGTAAATACTACTTTTAACATGGCAATGTAGCAAAAACTTACTCAAATATTTACCTACTAAAGGACTTTCTTTGGTGGTGGTGATTCCAGGGCTAAACCCCAATGCTGGGCAAGCACACTAACAAAGAACAACATCCTTCCTTAATATTTTCACTTTTACCCTTACTGAAAATAAGTATGTATGATTGGTTGTGACACGGAAAGACCATCCATATATTCAAACACAAGGAATGTCTTCGTGAAAGGAGAAGTATCTGCTCAGGACCCCAAAGACCAAGTTCTCAGCACAAAGGGGATTTATCTGCCCCAGAGGATCAAAGGTCAGGGAATAAGAGACAAAGACAGGAGACAGAGGATGAGAAAGAAGGGAAAGAGGACAAGGGAGAGGGGAAGGGGTATTTGTCCCAGAGGTGAACAAAGGACTGCCTCTGGAGAGAGCAGAGACAGACGAGGCACAAAGGAAAATGGCAGTTTATAAAGGTACAAGGGGAAACCCGTGTTGGAGTGAGGTGTTTAATTTTAATTGGGCATGTTAATTAAGTGAGACAAAGGGGGCTTTTGATTAGTGGACTTCAATACTCGGATATCTGTGCCTTGGTAGTCTGCCTGAGGGAAGAAGTGTTCAGATAAGAGAATGGATCTTGGCGGCTGACTTTAAGAATGCAATGGTTTTTAGCAAGGCAGAGGGGATCAGGGAGAAAGGCAAGGCCTGCCAGAGCCATGCCTGCCATTCTCAAGCTGGCCAGAGTCCCCTCACTTAGGAGCTGGACAGTTTACTCAAGGGACTGACAAGAGAGCATTTCTAGAACCTAGGAGTTTATGGCCATCTTCAACAGTGTAGGGAGACCCTGCCTGGTTAAAAATACTCAAAATAAAGCCGGGCAGAGTTGCACACACCTTTGGTCCCAGCACTTAGGAGGCAGAGGCATGTGGATCTCTGTGAGTTTAAAAACAGCCTGGTAGGGGCTGGAGAGATGGCTCAGAGGTTAAGAGCACTGATTGCTCTTCCAGAGGTCCTGAGTTCAATTCCCAGCAACCACATGGTGGCTCACAACCATCTATAATGAGATCTGGTGCCCTCTTCTGGCATACAAACATACATGGAAGGAATGTTGTATACATAATAAATAAATTAATTTTTTAAAAAAAAAAAAAACAGCCTGGTCTAAAAATAAATAAATAAAAATGAAAATAACTTAGACAAAAGACTAGCCATATACATTTTCATTGTTCATGTGTGTACAGGTGTTGGGGTGTGTGTGCGTGTGTGCGTGCGTGTGTGTGTGTGTGTGTGTGTGTGTGTGTGTGTGTGTGTGTGTGTGAAAGCTGGGTATTTTTTCTCATTGATCTCCACTGTAATATTTTGAAACAGGGTCTCTCACTGAACCTGGAACTTATCAACTCAACTGCACTGGTTAGCCAGGAGGCCCCTGGGATCCTCCTGCCTCCACTTAGTGCTTGGATTACAGGCATTACAGGCTTGGCTGTACCACTGAGCCCTACTTTTATGCGGGTAATAGAGCTCGAACTCAGTTTCTCAAGCTTATGCAGCCAAGTAACTTACTGACGAGGCCATCTCTCCAACCCTACTTTAATTTTATTTATCTTTAGCAGGGTTGGGCTCGGACCGGGGTCTGGTGCAGTGTTCCCAGTGAGCTATGTCCCTAGCTCCACAGTGACTATTACTTAACTTCTTCACAGCTTTCGGTACTTTCTGAACCTTTTCCTTTCCTGTCTGTTTTGTGTTTTGGAACCAGGTCTCACTATGTAGTCCAGGATGCCCTTGAACTCACTCTTCTCCTACTTCCACAGCCTGCGTGGTAGGATTATAGGTTCGCGTCACCATGCCCAGCTTTGAATTCTTTTCAATAGTATTCAGTATGTTTTCTTTGCTTGTTTATTAATTTACTTCTTGGGTTTGTTTGTTTGTTTGTTTGCCTGAAGATCAGAGAGTAAGACAGCTGCACTGATTAGTCTTACCAATCAGGCAGTGATGACACACACTTTTAATCACTGTAGCCACACTAGTTTGCCATAGAAACCAGGTGGTGCATGCCTTCAACCCAGTCTTAAAGAGGAATATAAGATGGAGGAGACAGCTCTCAGACACAGTCTTATTCTGAGATTCCTGAAGGCAACATCACTATTTCCAACTGAGATAGAGGTAAGAACCCGCGGCTGACTGTTTTGCTTTTCTGACCTTCAAGTTGAACCCCAGTTTCTGTCTCTAGGCTTTTATTAATTGTGCTACAATTGTTGATGTGGAATGTCCTTCTATATATGTGTTGCTTTTATTGGTTGATGAAAAAGCTATTTTGGCCAATGGCTTAGCAGAGTAAAGGCATGTGGGAAATCTGAACAGAGATAGAGAAAGATAGATGGAGTCAAGGAGATGTCATGTATCCACTGAAGGAGAAAGATGCCAGAACATTACTGGTAAGCCACAGCCTTGTGGCGATATACAGATTAATAGGAATGGGTTAATTTAATATATAAGAGCTAACTAGGAATATGCCTGAGCCATCAGCCAAATAGTGTTGCAATGAATATAGTTTTTATGTGATTATTCGAGTCTGGGCAGCTGAGAAGTGAAAGCACAATCTCGTTTACACATTGTATTCTGATAAAATGTTTACAATGAACAATGTTTCCCTTGGACCCAGTTTCCTACCCAATTACCTGTGTACCTCTGTCCACTCCTTCTCACTTATACTGAAAAGAGTTCATCTCCATTGTCTCTTTGAGAATATACCTTTTAAAATTTATTTTTATTTCATGTTCATTGATGCTTTGCCTGAATGTATATCTGTGTGAAGGTGTCATATACCCTGGAACTGGAGCCACAGAGCATTGTGAGATACCATATAGGTGCTGGGAATTGAACCTGGGACTGCTGGAAGAGCAGCTGGTGCTCTTAATCACTGAGCCATCTTTCCAATCCCAAGGATATATATATATATATATATA
>NC_022012.1:25522931-25526820 GCF_000317375.1 Microtus ochrogaster | reverse complement strand
AGAGAGAGAGAGAGAGAGAGAGAGAGAGAGAGAGAGAGAGAAACATCCCAGATCCCAGGCAGGCTTGGAACTCACTATGTAGTCAAGAATGACTTTGATCTGATCACCGTGCCCCTGTTTCTAAGTTCTAAGATCATAGGCATGCACCTCCACCAGTGGCTTATGTCATCCTAGGTGTTGCACCCAGAGCCTTGTGCATGCGAGGCAAACACTTTGCCAACTGAGAATACATCCCCAGCTGAAAATACTTTTTCAAATATATGTGCTAAAGGCAAGGCTTACTCCACACTTCTCATCCCCCTGGGCCTTTCAATGGTATTCACAACCTCCTGAAAACTCTGCCCTGATTCCCTTCCTGTGGCCTTCCTCCTATGTCCAGAGCATCTGCTTCACAAGCCCTCTGCTGGCTGGAGCTGCAACAACTGTACTGCTCAGGTCCTCTCCAGGTCCCTCCTCCCCAGTAGCTTTATACCCTCCCCAGGCTCATCTGCTCCTAGGACAAGGGCAATAGTTGTCTCTGCTTAGATGCTTTGGGCCAATATTATAGAACACCTAATTATTTTTCATCATCCAGATGCCAAAGTCACTGTTACCTCCTTGGGCGACCATTTTGCACATTCTCTCCCACCTGACTCTCCTTTAACACTCTGGTAGGCATTACTGGCAATTAAAAGGACTGGGGATCTAGGGAATTATGTAAATGGAAAACACTAAGTGCCATAACTCACACACAGAAAACCATCAAAAATGTCCCCTTTAATCCCAGGCAGAGGCAGGTGGATCTCTGCGCAAGTTCAAGGCCAGCCTGGTCTACAAGAGCTAGTTTCAGGATAGGCTCCAAAGCTACAGAAAAACCCTGTCTCAGAAAAGAGAGAGAGAGAGAGAGAGAGAGAGAGAGAGAGAGAGAGAAGAAAAAAATGCCCCTTGTCATCAATGTCGATATTAATGAAACTGTTAATGGACCCTAATAATTCATGTTCATCCTAGGATTAAAAGAAATGAGAATAGCCATGGGAAAAAACATAACCATAGATTCTTTCTGCTCTTGCATATACAGGATATACTTAAAATTCAAAGCATGCAAGCTACAAACTATAAACTCCCCAATAAATGTAAAGGTTTGTCCAGTCAGAAAAACAATGAAACAGAGGGCTAGGGATTTAGTTCAGTAGTAGAACGTTTGACCAGTTTATATGAGGTTCTGGGTTTGATTCCCCAGAATATTAAACAAAAAAAAAGAAAAGAAAAGAAAAAAGTTGAAAACATGAGTTTCAGCAAAATAGTAATATACTGCTTCATCTAGTGCACTCCCAATCAAAGGCCAAGCAACATTTTTCAGGCCATGTTACTGCATTACACAAAAAGGATTCTGTTAATGATATTCTAGTTTCTTTTATCCTCATTTCAGTAGGCTATCTTCATTTTCTTAATTTTATTCTAAATTTGTTATAGTAGATAAGAACAAATGGCGAGAATATAGAGAAACCAGGACCTTCATATGTTTTTGGTGATATAAAACACTGTAGGCACCTTGGTAAAGAGGCTGGCAATTGATCAAGAGTCTAAACAGGTGGCGTACACCTTTAATCCCAGCACTTGGGAGGCAGAGGCAGGAGAATCTCTGTGAGTTTGAGGCCAGCCTGGTCAACAGAGCGAGTTCTAGGACAGGCTCCAAAGTTACACAGAAAAACCCTGTCTTGAAAAAAAAAAAGTCTAAACAGTTACCAGATGACACACTGGTTCCTTATGAAGCTATAATAAACCCTAGTAGAATAACATATTTCCCCAAAGAACTTATACATAAATATTCATAGTGTTATTTGTAAGAGCTAAAAACTGGAAACAATCCAAATACCCATCAACTAATAACAGGATGCAAAAAATGTGGAATATCTATATACATGCCCATAAAAAGAATGAAGAATTGGGAGGTTAAGGCAAAAGGCCAGCAAGGACTTCACAGACAGGCCATATCTCAAAAAAACAGCTACCCACGCTCCTATAACAACCCTAATTAAACTCAGAGGGTTGCCAAAAACTGAAAAAAGGAAGGGAGGGAGGGAGAAAAGGAGAGAAGGAGGAAGTAAAAGGAGACAAGGCAATGAAAGGAAGACTGACTGGGAAAAGGAAGGAGATCAGAAAGAGGGGAAAAGAAAGGATTAGGGGGTAAATATTTTCAAAATATGTTATATAAATGTATGTAAACATCTAAATTAAGAGCACTATTATATATAATTAATATATATTAATTAAAATCCAAAAAAGGAATGAAGAACTGATGTGTGAATGATGAAGGGCCTAATGGATGAAGCCCGGAAATATACTAAGTGAAAGAGCTGGTGAACAAAGAAACATACAGTGAACGACTGCACTGATACAAAACACGCGAAAAGGGAAATTCGAACACACGCAGTAGGGATATAGATTGGGGGCAGGGGTGGTTATGAGAAGGTTATAAAGCTGGTCGTGGTGAGAGTTGCATAATCTGAAGATTTGAAAGTCATTAAGTTGTATAATTTAAATAAGTGGGTTGTACAGTACATGAATTATAGCTCAAAAAGGCTTTAAGTGTTGTAGATGGAACTTCAGGCTGTGTGTACACTAGGCAAGAGCCATACTACTAAGCTAGTCTCTAGTTCAAAGCTGTTTTTGTTTTTTTAAGATAGGGTCTCACTCCATCTGTACCCAAATCTGTACCTAGTCTGAAATTTAGGTAAGTCTCCAACCTTGGCCTCTTGAGTGCTGGAATTATAGGCATGAACCACCTATCCAGCTCCAAGGTCTTTTTATGATTAAAAGCATGGAAGTTTAGCCAATATAAACTTTTCAAAGAGAGAAAGTATAACTCTTACCACAAGAGTAAACATGGGCGCATTTCTGATGGGTTTCTTGAGAGTTCCTGGACAAGACAGAACACAACAAAAGCCCTGAGGAAATGCTTAGGACCTAGTCACTATGAGGAGGCAGGGGACAAAACAAAACATCCAGAGCTGGGGTGATGACTCAGTGGGGAAAAGCTCTTGCTATGAAAGATCAAGATGAAATTCCTAGAACTCAGGTGAAGTCCAGAGCAGGCCTGTAATCCCAGAGCGCCTTCAAAGAGATTCCAGGAGAATCCACCCACAGGCACTAGGGTCAGCCAGCCCGGTGCTCAGTGTCAGTCATGGGAGAATGCAAGGACTGGTACCTGAGTTTTTTTGGGTTTTGTTTGTTTGTTTGTTTGTTTGTTTGTTTTAAGAATCAAATGGGCTGGAGAGAAGGCTGTGTGACTAAGAGCACCCTGTGTTCTGCTCCCAGCTCACAACTGTCTATAACTCCAGTTCCAGAGGATCCTATGCTCTCATCTCACCTCTGCAGGCACCAGGCACCACATGGTATACAGATATACATTCAGGTAAAACATTCACATGCATAAAATGATAAAGTAAGTCTAAAGGGAAAAAAAGAAATGAAAGCATCAAACAGTGGTGACTGGGACTGAAAGGGTCATAATGAAAGGTAAAAATTTTAAACTCCATTCAGTTGGTTTACCTAGTTTCAAGGTTCAGGAACTAGTTTTTCCGGTTTCAAACAGGTGAAAGGCAAATTCCAAGGTCTGACCCTTGAAGAATCTCTCCCAATCAATAGCACAGAGAGGAAAAAGCACAGAAATCTTTGAAAAATCTCCAGGTGATCCTTATGTAAGCCAGATCTAGTTCCTGCACAGCAGGGAAAGAAAAATGCACAATCATCCTAGAAGTGACTTAAGGGCTGATTACAATGAGGCTTCTAATAATCATGGGGCAAAGAAAAGAGCTCAAAACTCTTTGCCATCTTAATGATGTAAATAAATATTCTTACACAAACTTCCAAGGGCCAAAGCTCCCAGAAGAAAGGGAGGGAGGAGGGA
>NC_022012.1:25518015-25522831 GCF_000317375.1 Microtus ochrogaster | reverse complement strand
GAGGAGGAGGGAGGAGGAGGGAGGGAGGGAGGGAGGGACGGACGGACGGACGGACGGACGGACGGACGGACGGACGGACGAACGAACTTGTCACTGTTGATAAAGCTCAGCTGATAAAGCTGCTGGACACCAAATCTACCACCTGAGCTCAGTCCCAGAATCCCCACCAGTTGTCTTCTGACCTGAGCATGTGCAAAGGACACACATGTACACAGTTAAAACCTTTTATGTTGCTAAACAATAACTTAAAAAGAACATTTCCATCTTCCTTCAAAGTATGCAACTCACTGGATCCTTTAATTTAACTGTGGGTCTTTGTCTTAGAACCCTGGAGAAGGTGGGGATGAATACACTTTACCAACCAGGTGGCTTACTGGGGATTTACTTTCCAGCTTCCCCTTACTACATGGAAATAAGGAAATCAGTACCAGACACCTATGAGGATACCTGAAGTGAACTTTGTAAATACGGACTCAAGGAAGTCATTTGAAGACTAAAAACTGCTGCAGTTGGCTTGCTGACTAATACCGAGCCACTCTGAATTTACAAAGATCTCAGTACTTTCCCCTCATGCTCCCTCCAAACAGCAGCATCACTTGCAGACAACTTGCAGGGAGATCGATACCACTGGTGGTGTGGGTATGCCTCTGCATGGATTGCTACATGCCCTGCTTGTCTCAAACTTCTTAGTTAAAGCAGCAATCACAGTAGCTAAGTAGGAAACTTGCAAGCTGGTCTTCTGCAGCCTGAAAAGCTGCAGGAAACTATGCCTCAAATATTTAAAAAAAAAATCCAACCCCAAAAATAAAATCCTAGACAGTGTAGACAGAGGCACAGTCTGAAGTAGTAAGCTGTTTCCTCACTAAGTGCACTGGGGGAAAAAACAAACAGACAAACAAAAAAACCAACCAACCAACCAGTCTTGTTTAGAGACTGAACCATTACTCTGACGCAGGACTAAGAAGCTAATTGATACTGGTTTGAAGCCATTCCAGTTACAGCTAACCCTCAGCCCATGTAGACAGGCTAATGAGGGCCTAACCTGTCTTTCACCTCCACATTTTCATTCCTCAACTATTTTCACAGTTACAAGTGAAATGGGTAAAATAAGTATTTTATTAGCAAGGTCAACAATCCAGATAGATGACATATTGAGGCGTCTGCTTTTTAAAAACTCTTACGTTAGGGATATAGATAGCTCAGTGGTGGAACACTTGTCTAGAAAACACAGGGCTCTGGATTTTATCCCCAGCACAGCAAAAAAGAAAAAAGAAAAAAACCCTCTACAGCAAGGCAGGCATGGTGACGAATGTCTTTAATCTCAGCACTCAGGAGGCAGAGGCAGTCGGTTTGCTGAGTTTGAGGTCAGCCTGATCTGCAGTTCCAGGAGAGCCAGGGCCACACAGAAAAACCCTATCTCCAAAAAGCAAAATAAACAAAAAACCTCTATCTTGAGGGTTAAGGAGATGCCTCACTCAGCAAGGTGCTCATCATACAAGCATGAGAACCAAGTTTGGATGCCTAGAACCTCCATGGAAAGCCAGCCGTGGTAACACGTCTGTAACCCTAGCACTGGGGAGGCAGACAGATGGGATCAATGAGGCTTGATGGCTAGCTAGTCTTGTTAATTGATGACTCCAGCATCAGGAAGAGACCTCAACTCAAAAATTAAGGTGCAAAATGGCGAGCACACTGGTTGAAAGAGAACAACTCACATGACCTCCACATGTGTGCTTGCCTTTGTTCAGGTGAGCCTACACGCTAGACTCATTTATACATGCACTAGAGGAGTTAAACGAGATCACAAAATTGGGATCCCTTGACAGATGCAGCTCTTCATTTTAAAAATCAGCATAATCACAGTTCCCCTGGTTCAAACTGCAGACTGTGGAAATTCAGTGTTACCTAAGTAAACAAGGAGTGGGACAGTAATAATAGAGTGGCTGCCGTTACTGAGCAGCCTGCAGGTGCCAGGCACTGTGAAATGCCCTTTAAATATCAGCTTTCAAAAAAGTCCTCACCACAACCAAGAACGGCTGCTTGTCCAAGGTCAAAACACTATGTGGGGCTTAACTCCAGACCCATGACCACAGAGCCTGGACCTCTTTCCCCACTGCAGCAACAACTTCCACCCCGGCAAGGCTGCCAGGACCCAGCAGGGTTTGCATTTGCTTCTGTCTCCTGGTTTCCACCAGATGATGAAATCACAAGGCTAGACTGCATCTCAAGGGAAGTAGAGGAGGCTGTAATTTACTCAGCCCACAAAGAGCTTTAGTTGAGCAAATTGTTCAAAAGCCAGAGAGCTAAGCAACTACAAAGACATAGTGAAGAGTTCCCATTGGGGAAAGAGAGAGAGAGAGAGAGAGAGAGAGAGAGAGAGAGAGAGAGAGAGAGAACACATGAAAGTGTGTACTACAGCATGCACTTGTGAGTGGACATCAGAGAACAGCTGTCAATTCTCAGGCATTGTCCACCTTTTTGGTGTTCCCTAAGACAAGTTCTCTCACTGGCCTGGATCCCGCCAGTAGTGAGCCTCACAGATCCTCCTGTATTGGCCTCTTTTCTCTGGGATTACAAACTCCACTAACTCTATTTTATACTTTCTTAATAATGCTGCTTTCCAAAGTAGCTGTGACCACCCCCGAAAAAAATAATAATAATAAAATAAAATAAATACGCCTACCAGCGTTGTATGAAGATCACTACTGTTCAACACCCTTACAATTTGGAGTTGCCTACTTCAACTTGGGTGTACAGAAATATATCGTTGTGGATTTAATTTATGTTTCCTTAGTTATTCACAAGGTTGAGCGAATATATATAGAGAGATAGCTATAGATAAATACAGATACATCTTAGACATGTGGGTTTCTCATTTTCCAAGTTCTGTTGAAGACTTTGTCACTCCATTAGCACACGGAGCACCTTGCTCAAGAGTCTCTTCACTATGCAGAAGCCACGCATATACTCTCCTACATTAAATTCCAAAAGCTTTCTCATTTTGCTCTTCACCTGCTTCCTGGGTGTTTGAATATGTATGAGCCTATTTCTGAACTGCTTATAGTGTTCCACTCATATCTCATTATTAATTTGTCAAAAGCACTATTACATTGTTTTAAGTATTAGTTCTTGGCTTCTATGAGAGAAGTTTCCCAATTCTCTTTCAAGAGTAGTCTGCCCTTTCTTAGAAGCAACTAGTCTAACTCTACATTTTTTGCTGGGCCTACACTAAGCACATAAATGTTTCCAGAGTATTAATGCCTTTGAAACACTCAACAGTCCTTGAACTTCTATGGTTCCATATCACTCAAAGTCACTCCAGAAAGCTTTTAGACGGATTTCCTACAAAATCTTACACATGGTTTGCTGAATTTAAATTTTATCTGCAGGGTAGAAGTATAGACTAGTAGTAGAAGTCTAGCCTGCCATGTGTTAAGACCTGCATTCTATCATCAGTACCACAAATACACAGATGTATCTGCTACGGTTTACAACTGTTGAAAACCATGGATATGGAGGTGGGGGTATGAAAAAATATTTTTGTGTGTAAGAGAGAGAAAGGTGAACAGAGGTTGGTTGTGGCACTCACTTTTAATCCCAGCATTAGGGAGACAGAGGCAGGTGGATCTCTGAGTTCAAGGCCAGCGTACTCTACTGAGTGAGTTTCAGAATAGTCAGGGCTACACAAAGAAACCCTGTCTCAAAAACAACAAAAACAAAACAAAACAAAATAAATAGGGCTTAGTTAAAAGTGTCCTTAAAAAAAAAAAAAATACTGGCCGGGCAATGGTGGCGCACGCCTTTAATTCCAGCACTCGGGAGGCAGAGGCAGGTGGATCTCTGTGAGTTCGAGACCAGCTTGGTCTACAAAGCAAGTTCCAGGACAGGCTCCAAAGCCACAGAGAAACCCTGTCTCGAAAAACCAAAAAATACTGGGTGCAAGGGCTGGAGAGATGACTCAGTGGTTAAGAGCACAGGCTGCTCTTCCAAAGGTCCTGAGTTCAATTCCCAGCAACCACATGGTGACTCACAATCATCTGTAATGAGATCTGGTGCCCTCCTCTGGCTTGTGGGCATACATGGAGGCAGAATGTTGTATACATAATAAATAAATAAATAAATAAATAAATCTTAAAAAAAAATACTGGGTGCAGTAAGTGGCATTCACGTGGTAGTGGTAACTATCTAATTGGACTCAAGGCCCACTCAACAGGAGAGAAAGCAAGCCTGGTACTGAATACCTAGCCAACTACCCAGGATTAATGAGACTATGGATCTTAGAAAAGAATCTACTACTATTACTTTGCTAGACCAGCATAAACCACACTCTAAATCCTATCCTGACATCCTCATCTTTTGAGCACCTCCTTTATGTTTTTGAGAGAAGGTCTCACTATGTAGCACTGGTTAGCCTGGAATTCTTGTAGATCAGGCTGGCCTCGAACTCACAGAGGCTCATCATCTGCCTCTGCCTCCTGAGTGCTGGGATTAAAAACATGCACCACAGCCGGGGCATAGTGGCACACACCTTTAATTCCAGCACTCAAAAGGAAGAGGCAGGTGGAACTGTATGAGTCTGAGGCCAGCCTGGTCTACAAAGTGAGTTCCAGGATATCCAATGCTTCTACACAGAGAAATCCTGTCTTGAAAAACCAAAAGAAACCCCCACACACACAAACAAAAAACCCTGTGTACTACGATGCACCCAGTACACATTAAGAATTAAAGGTAGGGCCGGGCGGTGGTGGCGCACGCCTTTAATCCCAGCACTCGGGAGGCAGAGGCAGGCGGATCTCTGTGAGTTCGAGACCAGCCT
>NC_022012.1:25517108-25517915 GCF_000317375.1 Microtus ochrogaster | reverse complement strand
TAAAGGTAGGGTTGAAGAGATGGCTCAATGGTTAAGAGCACTAATTGATCTAGAGGTCCTGAATTCAATTCCCAGCAACCACATGGTAGCTCACAAACACCTATAATGAGATGTGGTGTTATCTTCTGACGCACAGGGACACATGAAAGCAGAACACTGTATACATAATAAATATGTCTTTTAAAAAATTAAAAGTTAAAAAGTTGGTCAGGGGGGATGAAGCAACAATTCAGTTAAAAAGGTTTATTGCTCTTGCAGAAGACCAGAGTCTGGTTCCCAGCACCTACAAAGTGGCTCACAACTGTCTACAACTCCAGCCTTAGCGGCTCAGACACCCTCTTCTGACCACCACTAGCAGCAGGCATAAACATGGTTCACACACATACATCCAGGAAAAACACATATAAACCTATAAGAGATTTATTTTTCTGTTTTTCTTTGCTTGTTTGTTTTTGTTTTTCAAGATAGGGTTTCTCTGTGTAGCCTGGACTGTCCTAGAACTCACTACTTAAATCATACTGGCCTCAAACTCACAGATATCCACCTGTCTCTGCCTCCTGAGTGCTGAGATTAAGGGTGCATACTACCATCTCTCAGCTAAAAAAAACTTTTTTAAATAAAAAAATATATATGGTGGAGAGTTACAGAGGAAGACAGCTATTGTGTGCCTCTAGCTTCTGCATGTGCATACAAAGGAACATGCACCTGTGCACATGATCCCACAAAGACAAAACAGATCTCATTTTATTATTATTAAGTTCAAACAATGAACTGACCTTTAATCCCAGCACTCGGGAGGCAGAGGCT
>NC_022012.1:25462329-25516543 GCF_000317375.1 Microtus ochrogaster | reverse complement strand
TCTGTAGACCAGGCTGGTCTCGAACTCACAGAGATCCGCCTGCCTCTGCCTCCCAAGTGCTGGGATTAAAGGCGTGCGCCACCACCGCCCGGCCACTAGCAAATTGTATAAGTGTGATATTTCAAAAGTTTAGCAGACAAGCTGCTGGCTACACAGGCTACTAACCAATGCTGAGCTAAGGTATACAGGAGTAAGGCTGTATAAACCACATCAGAGTTCCCGAGGCTGAAAGACAGCATATAGCTTCAATATTCTAATTTTTAAAAATTTTTGTTTCCTTTTTTTACTTATTTTTGGGCATGGATGCATGATATGGCATACCAGTGGAGACGAGAGGTCAGCCTGGGGAAGGGAGTTATTTCCTCCCACCAGGTGGGTCCTGGGGACTGAACTCAGGCAATCAGGTTTGGCAACAGGTGCCTTTACCAGCTGAGCCATCTCTTCCACCACCACCCCACTCTAACTCTGAAGCAAACGAGTTAAACTTTAAAATAGGCCAACAGTAACTGGCTATTTCATCAGATTGTCAAGAATCTTCTGGCAATCCTTGTTTGGAGTCAAAACCCATGCAATATTAGCTTTGTAACAACTGTTTTCAGGACATTTTAACTAGTCTTGCTGTCATTATGAGGTTAACCATAACTTCCTTCTTCCCCAACCAGTTCCTCACACATTCATCCCCCTAAATTCACTGTTTCAAAGTTATCCGAAAAGAAGCTGCTTCTGGGAGCTGGAGAGATGCTCAGGGTTAATAGGAGCATTTGCTGCTCTTGCAGAAGACCTGATTTGGGTTTCCAGCACCTATACAGACTTAGAACCATCTGGAACTCCAGTTCCAGAAAATATCACACCCCCTTCTGGCCTCTAGGAACACCAGATATACATGTGGTACACATACATACATGCAGGCAAACGTTCGTAGACGTACAAAAAATA
Source organism: Microtus ochrogaster (assembly GCF_000317375.1). NCBI lineage: Eukaryota > Metazoa > Chordata > Mammalia > Rodentia > Cricetidae > Microtus > Microtus ochrogaster. The sequence continues at coordinate 25,515,607 of NC_022012.1, read as the reverse complement.
ATAATCTTTAAAACGGAAAAAAAAAAAAAGGAAGCAATTTCCAGTCACTCCTACAACCTGAACAGACTTTCAGTTACCCAGGCATGAGCAACAGGAAGACAGCAAATAATCTCAGAAAGCAGGGAGGGGAATTAAATTTCAGAATCAACAGCATGGTGGAAACTTATGGAAGCTACAGGAAATAACTGGAGTTGCGTCAGCTCGGAGAATTCCCAATGAGCCTTCAGTTGGCGTTATAACAATACTTCCGAAGGAGAGGGGCCAGATACACTTCCACCACCTACACGGTGATTCAACTAAACCACATAGACAGGAAGCCAGACTGTGGTGGTGCACACCTTTAATCCCAGCACTCAAGAGGCAGAGACAGGCGAGTCTCTGAGCTCGAGACCAAGGACAGCCAGGGTTACACAGAAAAACCCTGTCTTGAAAGCCCAAAAAAATAAAAAAGAAAGAAAAATATGGACCAAGGTAATGAAGAAAAGGACCTATTCATTTTCCTGCCCTATCCCACCTGGCCCCCTGGAGAAGTGCAATGGAGCCACTCTGTGATTTGGTTGGCCCAAGCTTGTATGTGTGTGTTGGGGGGCGGGGTGCCTGCCACGCACTGGGGACTGAACTCAGGGCCCTCCACACGCCAGTCATACTCTGCCACTGAGCTATATTCCTAGCCCTACATTTCATTTTTCTTAACTCACTAGGCTAAATTTCCATGTGCTAATCTGTCAGAGATTAACAAATAAACAGAAAAAAGTTCTGCAGGTAGGACTGCAGATACCTGAACTGGGAGAATCTATGTTTCTAGAATGTATTCAAATGGCAGTAAGTATACTGTCATTCAAAGGAAAAATAAACTACAACAGGATGCTTACTGGTTTCTACAACATGGTTTTTACCAAATGAAATCATACAGCCACCATGCATTTACGTCTGCGAAAAATGCAAACTTAAAAAAAAAAAAAAACTGCAAACTTAGTGATGAATGGAAATTACAACTCAGTGCTCCTCTGTCCTTTATAGTCAGTTCTACTTTTCCAGAAACCTATCCTTTTCGATTGTATTTGCTTTTCTTCATTGTGTGCGTGAGTGTGTGTTTATTGGCCTGACTGCACATGTGGCGCCCAGAGATCAAGTGCCTTCCTTCCTCTATTGCTTTCCACCTTATTTTCCCTTTTTGTTTTGTTTTGCTTTTTGAGACAGGGTTTCTCTGTGTAATGGCTTTTTGCTATGCTGGAACTTGCAACTTGCTTTGCAGAGCAGGCTGGCCTCGAACTCAGAGATCCACCTGCCTCTGCCTCCCAAATACTGAGATTAAAGGTGTACACTTAACATTTCTCCACCTTATTATCTAAAACAGGGACACTCACTAACTTGCAGCTCACCCATTCAGTTTGACTGGTGGAGCTCCAAGCCCCTAAGGTCAGCTTGCCTCCATCTGGAGCGCAGCTGTGGTCACAGGCACACTGTGCTGTACCTGGCTTTTATGTGGAGACTAGGGATTAGAACTCAGGTCTTCATGTTTACATAGCAAATACTATCCACTGAGTCCCTGGTCCCAAAGTTTTGATTGTCTTTTTTACTTTTTGTTTTATTGATTTTGTTTTGTTTTTGGCTTTTCAAGACAGGGTTTCTCTGTGTAGCCCTGGCCGTCCTGGAAATCGCTGTGTATACCAGACTGGCCTTGAAATCTGAGATCCACCTGCCTCTGCCTCCTGAATGCTGGCAGTAAAGGCGTGCACCACCACCCGGCTCTTTTTACTTTTTAAAAGCAAATCCTGGGTCAGTGAGATAATGTTACTCTCAAAAGATGTGAGGAGAAAGCCCTCTGACCCAAATCATCATGACCAAATTAATTACAGCAAGCTTTTTTATTTGTGTACATGGGCTGCTTCCCCCTGAGGTGGGGTTCAGGTCAGCATTGGATGTAAGGAAGACGACTTTTATAGCACAGAGGTAGGAGGTTTCCAAATGGGGGATTTGGTGGGCAAAATGGGCGGGGTTACAGAAGCAGAGCAGAAGCATAACAAGTTATTCATAATGACTCCCTGAAACAAAGATGTGGTTGTAGGGAAGGCATGACAACAGGTAGTCATAACAAGGGTTATAACCTTTTGAAACAAAAGTAGGGTTGCAAGATGATTGTAAACAACTTTTTGAAACAAAAATGTGATTGCCATTCCTAGAACAGGCAGTCGAGAACCATTTGTAGTTAAGGTTACAGGTGGGGCATAGCCCAAACCTTGAGAAACACAGGTTTAATCACAAACAGAAATGAATCTAGTTTGTCTTTACTGTAAGGTGGATTTTAAGCCTAAAATGGAGAGGTTCTTCAATAGGTAAGCAGGTAAAGCTGCGTGCCTTGAAGGCCTTGGTGCCCTGAGTTTGTTCCCAGGAACCCATGTAAAGGTAGGGGAGAACCAACTCCTATCAAACAGCTTAAACTAAAACAAACAAACAAATAAATTGATGAATAGATGAATAAAAGCTGAGTGGTGCTGGCGCATTCCTTTTATCCCAGCAGTTGGGAGGCAGAGTCAGGAGGATCTCTGAGTTCAAGGCCAGCCTGAATGAGTTCCAAGACAACCAAGGCTACAGGAGAAACCTTGTCTCAGAAAACAAACCAAAAAAGTAAAATGAGGCAGTGGTGAGGGAAACACCTTTAAGCCCAGGAGTGAAAGCAGGATCTCTTTGAGCCAGGCCAGCCTGGGTCCATCTGCAGCAGTGGTTCTCAACCTTCCTAATGTTGCAACCTTTTAATAGCTTGTGTTGTAACCCCAATCATAAAATTATTTTCATTGCTACTTCATAACTGTAATTTTGTTATGAATTGTAATGTAAATCTGTTTTCCAACGGTCTGTGAAAGGGTCATTCAACCCCCAGGTTGAGAAGCAAGGCTCTATAGAGTTCAAACCAACTAAGACTGCAACCCTGCCTCAAAAGAACAAAACAAAGCTCAGAGCAGTTTAGCAGTGCTCAATTTTAATCTCCTTTAATTCCAGCAGAGACAAGCAGCTCTCTCAGAGTTCCAGAGCAATCTAGTCTACATAGCAAATTCCAAGTCAGCCAGCACTTCATGTCTCAAATCATTTTTAAGCAAAATGAATAAGAAAATTACTCTTTCAGTTTAGTGGACTTCAAGTGGCAAATCACCATGAAGTATTTAGGCACCCATTTGCCACACAAGGGGCTCACACAAATATTTTGTGCACATTCACAATTGCACACAAACATCTAAAACACACCGATAAATTAGTAAGGATTTCCTCTAGTCATTATGTTTCAGGGGTTTTTACTTCTTAGTGCTGTTTCTATGATAATCATATGCGATTATGTTAAAATTAGAAAAGCAGGAGGTGGTGACACACGCCTTTAATCCCAGCACTTGGGAAGCAGAGGCAGATGGATTTCTTTGAGTTTGAGGCCAGCCTGGTGGTCTACAAAGCAAGTCCCGGGACACCTAATAAGAGCTAAGGCTACACAGAGAAACCCTGTCAAAACAAAACAAAAAACTAGAAAAACAGACAAGAAGACATTGACCAGTGCCAGTCAGTTATATTGAATTGACACTCCCAGATCACTCCCCTATACTCAGGCCTGCAATATAATATACAAATTACTTTTGGTAGACCATGTTACAAATCATTAGTAAAAAGACTTAATATGAAGAGAGGGAAAAAAGACCCTTTAGAAAAAGGTAACCACTTCAAAAGGTTGATGCTAGTGGAACTGAGTCATGAGTGAAAAAAAAAATCTTGATCCAAAACAAAAATGTAAACCTAAATGACAGGTAATCGTTCCTGTGAAAATGATTCACTCTGTGTTGATTTCGCCTGTTTGTAAAACGTAAACCTAGTAAAGTTACTAAATACACCAGATTGAGCAAATATTGTACGTTGCTTTGCCCCTAACGAATTCTGATTTTATGTTTTCTCAATACTAGGGCAACAATAAGTACAGTTTGGGAGTGTAGAAAGTCCTGGAGTGGCAAGCGTGGGGTGGATGGGTACAAAAGAATACAATGTAACGCTGCACACCCTCTGGCCTACAAAGAGCTGACTGCGGCAGTGGCGCGAACAAGACAGAAATCGAGGTTAGCCACGAGCAACTTTGCTTTTAATGAAAAGTGGATACAGCTGGCCTTAAGCACGAGGGTGGTGGGAGACGTGCAGGCAAGCTTTTAACCAGTATAAGGATTCGGGGCATGGGATTTAGCTGGATGAATGTCATCAATGACACCACAAAGCCAACCCTACCCTCTAACTTAAGTGTACATATATACTGGTTGAAATCCAACTAATACACATACACGGATAAAAGAAATGGCACCCAGTGCTAGCAGCCTTCGTGCGCCCGCAACTATTCCATTTTACCTAGTACCTAAGTAATCTGGCTACAGACTTTTCTTGTTTTAGCATTAGCTCAAGGGGAGCCCGGCTCCTAAAAGACTGGACTCGCCAGCTCGGCAGGTCCTCGGCCTCCGTCCTACCCAGCCCGCCGCCACGGTTGCAGACAGACCCGCAGGGGCGGGCGGGGCGGCTGGGGAACGCGGGACGGGACACCAGCACCAGAACCCAGGGCCACGCACGCCGCCACCCCCCGCACGGATCCCGGCCGGCGGACACCCGTCCGCCCAACCGCCGCCCGGCGCGCAGGCAGCCCAACCGCCGTCCCGGCCCAACCAACGCGGGAGGGGAGGAGAGGAGCGCACGGCCGGCAGGGCATGCGAACCGCTCGGGGGGCGCGGGGCAGGCTGCGAGCCGGGGAGACGAGGCGGGCGGCCCCGAAGCCCGCGCTCGACGCGGGGCCCGGACGGCTTCCCGGAGGGGCCTAGCCCCTTTTCGGGTAGAAGGTGCCGATGGTTTGACCCCCCACCCCGAGCGAGGTGCCTCGTCCCAGCCCCGGCTGGACTGTACCATCGGGCGGTGCCGCCGGGATTGCTCCCCCCCACCACTACCATCAGTTCCCCCCCCACCCGGGTCCGCGGTCGGTTGGCCCCGGCCGGGCGCTGAGACGCAGAAAGAGCTGGGCGCCATTTTGGGTGGGACTAAGCAAAGACGAAACACTCTCCCAGGCGAGGGGATACTCCGGACCCTGGTTTATCCGGTTCTCTTAATCCTTTAGGTACTTACACGACGTTGGGTGAGGGGAGCTGCAAGATCAGCGGGTCCCGGATCCTCTCTCCCTAGGGGTGATGGAAATCAACCCCCCCCGCCGCCTCCAGGTGGTTCTTCCCGCCGCAGAGTGGGAGCAGCATAAAAGGCGGGGTCTTATTAGCATAATCTGCCTGGCAACCTGATCTCAACGTTACGTGATTGGCTGAACTCTGAAAGTCCCATGCTGTGCCTAGAGACCTGGAACGCTGGGCCGAACTGACAAACCCAGATTTAAGAGTCATGACGAAAATCCTGGGACGCTAATTCAAGCGGCAGAGAAGGCAAAAGGAGATTCACACAATGGCCCAATGACTGAAGGCCTCTTTATTTCGTGCTCTGCTGTTCATGTAAAACCCAATAGAAGAGCGAGTCTCTGGCGGGGCTCGCCTGCGTTTGTACTCTAAGCCAATCAGAAAGCCCCACTCTTTGCATTCAGGGTCAAAGCCCAACTGAGAACCCTGGCTGGCAAATGGAGGGACACCGTCCAGCGTGCTTGAGTGTTCACCCTGGAAACCCAATGTGCATCCAGGTTCCCAGTCCACCTGTCCCCCTACACTCGGCTCCTGGGGAGCTCTGGACGTGTGGGCGGTGCATCTACCCGCGCTAGCGCGGATTTGCAGAGAACCGCGTGCGCCCTGGGGCTCAGTATGACTGGGACACGCCTTTCCGGGACCACAGAAACCGGTTAAACACCCTGCAGCCTCCCCCCCCCCCGCCCTCTCCCCCAGGCCCAGGAGTGGCCTATCACCCTTCCGGAGCAAGGGGGTTCTGTCTTCAGTCCTTGCCGTCCTCTAGAGCGCCTACACTACTTTTCTCTTTACAACACTGTACCATCCTGGAAAAGTGCTTTGCAGAAGCAGTCTCGGTAGGTTGTACCTCGGCTGGTAGACTGCTTCACGTGGTATGTACTAAATCCTGTGTTCAGTCCCCAACACCTCATAATCCTGGAGCGGCGGTGCACCCAGGAGATGGAGGCAGCAGGAGCAAAGGTTCAAGACCAGCTTGGAATACTGAGACTGGGGTGTTGCGGGGGGGGGGGGTGTTAATCAACACCGAACAACCAAAAATGACTGGACTCTCTTTTTTCTTAACTGAGGATATCCACATCCTATGGTCCTTTACGACTGCGTTCTCAGACAGCCAAGTACATAGAAAAAGTCCAGGCTTTGGAGTGATAAGCTGGAAACTCCCCACTGACAACACGAATAGCAACCAAGTGTCAGAGACCTTTGCTCTTTGTGTCTACAGGGAATGGTTTCCCTGTCCATGACCTGTACTTTGCTGTGTCGCTTTGAAGATTAAATGAGCTCATACTTGTAACATTCTCTCCCATCACTGAAACTTACATTAGCATAGGGTTAGTGATGGTAAAGCCTACAGAGTGACTTGTAATCCCAGTTCTTGAGTGCAAAGGCAGAATTGTTGAGGGTAACCTGGCCTACATAGTTCCAGGCCAGCCAGCAGTACACAGCAAGATTTGGTTTCCAAACAGAAAAACCCTGTAAAACTACTGTTAGAAAGAAAGAAAGAAAGAAAGAAAGAAAGAAAGAAAGAAAGAAGAGGAGGAGGAAGAGGAGGAGGAGGAGGAGGAGGAGGAAGAAGAAGAAGAAGAAGAAGAAGAAGAAGAAGAAGAAGAAGAAGAAGAAGAAGAAGAAGAAGAAGAAGTCCATTCAAATATATTGGTTACAGTTTTGTTTAAATGACTGAAAACTGAAATGTTGAGGCCAGTGTCCTGTTTTTAAAACTGAAAGCCGTGACAGCCTTGGGAAGTAGGAGCAGATGAAGATGTCACAAATCCTTGTTCCATAGACCCCTCTGGGAGCTGCGCTGGGCCTGGACTAAGGCTCTCAGTAACTGAGCCTGAGCTACATTGAAAAGAAAGCCTGCTAGTGAGGCTGATGAGGACTCACATCTGTGGAATGCAGCGCTATTTGCTCTCCTCTCTGGGTCTATTAAGAGGACACCATTTGCTTTTGGGATGGTTACAGTAGCTAAAGAAGACTCTGGGATGATTCCTCAGTGCTGTGGCCTTGCCCTGTACCGCGGCCTCTAGAGATCCCTTTGAGACTTAACCAGATTATATCTTCTCTGATGGATTAAGAGTCTCAGAGGTCAGGTTATCAGAAATGACACAAAAAGGCAACTTACCAGGAGAAGTGGGACAATTTATCTCACTGGGACTTAAATAAATCCTCTCAAACTTTTTTTCTTTTTCATAACCAGTGTAAGATCACTGTGATAGACGAGGAAGCCAGTTTTTATTCGTGTGTATTTCTTTTTCTTAATGTCTTAGTTATTGTCACATTCGTAGATGTCTTCATTACTGTTCGTGTGTGTGTGTGTGTGTGTGTGTGTGTGTGTGTGTGTGTGTGTGTGGACCGTTAGGTCTCAGTCAGGACAATGGCTAACTGAGGTGTCCATTAACATATCAAAGCAGATGGCAGCCACCAGGTTCTCCCTTCATCCTTCAGTCCCTACCTGTTACAGGATCTGGCTGGCATACCCACCCCCTACTTCTCCAGCCCAAAGGCTGGGCTGCCATTCCCCCCAGCTGCCCTTCCTTATATAATCCATCCACTGTGGTTATCTGCACTTTTTCCCCCCTCTAGACAGGGTTTCTCTGTGCAGCTTTGGAGCCTGTCCTGAAACTCACTCTGTAGACCAGGCTGGCCTCAAACTCACAGAGATCCGCCTGCCTCTGCCTCCCGAGTGCTGGGATTAAAGGCATGCACCAACACCACCCCGGCTCCCTGCACTTTTTGGTTTACCCTTTACTCTCTTGGCCCAGACCACCCTCTAAGGCAGCAGCTTCTCTCCCCTTCTCCCTCTCCCCACCTCACATGGCCCAGCTCAACCATGTTCTTTCTGGACTCTCTCAGATGTCTCTCTGGCTGTGCTCCATTTTATCTATAATAAACTTTCTCCTCCACCTACATAGGAGCAGTCATGGCCTTTCCTTTTTTATTTTTTTTCACTCGTGTGTGTATGTGTGTGTGTGTGTGTGCAAGCAGACGACAGAGGCCAGAGGTCAGCTTCAAGTGTTATTTGTCAGAATGGCTACCCATCTTGTTTTCTAAGGTACATTTCCTCCCTGGGACCCGGTACTTACCGATTAAGAGAGGCAGCCTGGCTAGGGAGGCCCAGGATCATTCCCGTCTCTGTCTCCTCAGTGCTGAGGATGACAAGGGGGCACTAGCAGGCCGTGTTTTCTAGTTCTGGAGCCTGTGATCCTTGTGCTTGAGCAGCCCCTACTGGGTGATCTCCCCAGCTCAAAAACATTATTTATTTACAGTACTTCTGATTGAACTTGGTGCCTCATGCCTGCTAGGCAAGAGCCTTACCCTGATTCATATCCCTAGCCCTCTTTTTGATTTTGTAATTTTCAGGTAGAATCTCATTAAGTCCATGAAGTTGCCCAGGCTGGTCTTGAACCCACTCTGTAACCTCCTGAGTGGTTGGGATTATAGGCCTGTGCTGTCAGGCCTGTTCTAAAGTTTTTTGTTTTTTTGTTTGTTTTTTTTTTTAATTTATTTATTTATTAAGGATTTCTGCCTCCTCCCCACCACCGCCTCCCATTTCCCTCCCCCTCCCCCGATCAAGTCCCCCTCCCTCATCAGCTTGAAGAGCAATCAGGTGTTCTAAAGTTTTGATGGGCACGAATACTTCAGTGATGCAGCATTCTACCAATTTTTAAAGTTTCTACTGTGGGAAGTCTCAGAAACCTGCTTTTTATGTGTGTGTGTGTTTTTTTTTAAATGCACACATAATGAAATTTCCTGTGTAGGAAGTATTCATGGGATATGTACCACAGGCCACTCACTGTTCTAAATAGTGAAGACAGGAGAGAACAGGAAAGAGCTCTCATTTAGAGTCCAATTAAATGGAGGCAAGCGAATGAAATTCACAAATAATTCCAGTGATGGTGTTACAAAGAAAATAATGCAGGGAAGTAAATAATGCAGGGAAGTGCAAAGGAAAATAAAGCTGTGCATCAAAAAAAAAAAAAATCCCTCCCAGTATTGGATAGTGGCTCTGTTTTGTTTTGTTTTGATTTTCCTGAGGCAGGGTAGCCATGTAGCACTAACTGTCCTGAAACTCAATTTGTAGACCAGCCAGGCCTCAAACTCACAAAGATCCTACTGCCTCTGCCTCCCCAGTGCTGGGAATAAAGCGTGCACCACTGTGATGACTAGGTGATGGCTCTGTTGTTAGAGGGCTTTTTTTTGCAAAAACAGAGGCCTGAATTTAATTCCCAGAAATTAAATTAAAAGGTTAAAAGATCTCTAGTACCTCATAAAACCCAGACATGGCAATATATGATGATAATCCCAGCTCTGGCAAGGGTAGTTAGTCATGGACTCTGCTGAGCTCCAAACCAATGACAGATTTGTCTCAAAAGACATAAGTGGCATTCCTGAAGATGACATCCAAAACTGTCCTACAGCCTCTACAAGTGGCATACATATATATGTACACACACTTTTCACAAAAAAAGTCCTCCTAAAATACCAGTAAGAGTGGGGACTAGAGTAAGGCAAAAGAAGACCAACGATGTTAAGATTTGGGGAAATGCTCCAACCTGTGAAAATAGGAAAAAAAAAAAAAAAAAAACCTCACTAGGCTAGTGAGATGGTTCAACAGAAAAGGCATTTGCCATGTAAGCCTGATGATCTGAGTTTGATCCCTGGATCCCATCTCGTCAGGTGGAAGGAGAGAGTTAAACTCTACGGTCTCTACCACTGACTTCACAGGCGCTGTTGCAGGCATAGTATGATACAGCACCCCTTCCCCGTCACGCAAACACAAATGAACGTTAACCGTGGCACGCATGTAGTCAACTATTCTTTCATTGTAAAGGTGTTCATTGAGGGCTTACTATATATGCCAGGAGGCACTGCGTCAGATGCTTTGGAATTCGTCAGCTGACCTCTACACAAAAGGATAGAGCAGAGAACAACATGGCTTTCTGGAGCTCCCTTTTATCAGCGTGAGAAGGATTGAGAAAGGCCAGGATTGCTAGAATACAGGACAAAGGGCAAAATGTTACCCAAAACAACCTGAGAAAATAGGTAGGTGACATCATACAGGCCTTTGAGGCTATGCTATTGTTAGATGTTTTGAATGCATTTTAAACAAGGGAATGAAACTTTAGCCCTTTTAAGACAACTGCTTCAGGCTGCTTGTTTATTGGGGTGGGGGCAGAGTTAGAAATGAGACAAGGGCCGGGCGGTGGTGGCGCACGCCTTTAATCCCAGCACTCGGGAGGCAGAGGCAGGCGGATCTCTGTGAGTTCGAGACCAGCCTGGTCTACAAGAGCTAGTTCCAGGACAGGCTCCAAAACCACAGAGAAACCCTGTCTCGAAAAAACAAAAAACAAAACAAAAAAAAAAAATGAGACAAGGAGTCTCTCGCTACTTGAAGCAGGAAATGATTGATAGTGGCTAGACTTACAAATGGACTAGATATGGGACTGGGAGGTAGATGGTTGGTAATGACAGACGGTGATCAAGATTGACTCCCAAAGTTAGATCTCAGTGACTAAAGGGTGATGCATTAACTGAGAGAGATAAGGAGAGAAACGCTTAGAAAATTAACTGTTCTCTGGTGTTCAGGAGAAATTTGAAAGCCCTTGTCCATGTACTGGGGCATGGTGTCACTCCCCTATGATCCTAGCATTCCAGAAGTAGAGGCAAGGAGGATTAGGACCTAAAGGGTAGCCTGACTTACATGAGATACTAACTCAAAAATAAATAAAGTCACAGTTGGTAATACATGCCTTTAATCTCAGCAGGAAGGAAGGCAGAGGTAGGTGAATCTCTGCGAGTTCAAGACCAGCCTGGTCTACAAATTGAGTTCCAGGTCAGCCAGGACTACACAGTGAGTTCCTATCTCAAAGAGAGAGAGAGAGAGAGAGAGAGAGAGAAAAAGAGGGAGGGGGGGAGGGGGGGAGGGAGGGAGAGAGAGAGAGAATATACAAAATAAGTGAATGAATGAATGAATTTTTCAAAAGAAAGATTGGGTTTAGAAACACAATTTTAATATTCACCAGATTACCAGATTTTTTAGAAGAGGTCTCTAACCAAGCTGCTCTCTAACTCCCTGCATAGCTAAGGATGACCTTGAACGGCCAGCACTCTTCCAACAGAATTACATCCCTAGCCCTATTCACCAAAGTAAATTGTGTTTAAATGTATATGATTGTGGCTGGAGTCATTGCTCAGCGGGAGAGTGTTTGTCTCAGTATTTAGGATTAGATGAGACCTAATTAGATACAGCCATTTACTGGTGATTATAAAGCTGGCAGGGGAGGGAGTGGTGCAGGAAGACAAGAGTATCTACAACTGATCTCTGGAATTGCTGAATTCTAGAGGTGGGCAGCAGGAAGCTGAGCAGGGCTGGGTGCAACGGTCCATTCCAGTACATTCCTGTAATCCCAGCACTTGGGAGCCTGAAGCAAGATCTTGAGTTTGAGGTCAGCCTAGGCTACACAAAAAGACCCCACTTGAAAATGGGAAGAGGCTTAGGAACGACGAGAGGCATTGTTCCTCATGTCTTAAACTCCTTGAGACTCAGAAGGACAGGACAAAGGAATCACTTGAGCTCAGGAGTTCAAGACTAGCCTGAGAAACAGAGCAAAATCCCTGTATCCAAAAAATTCATCTGGGTGCTATGAGAGATGGTTCAGAGGTTAACTTGCAGAGGACCAAGTTGATTTCCTAGCACCCACATATGAGAGCTCACAATGGATTGTAACTTTAGTTCCAGGAGATCCAACCACCTGTTCTGGCCTCTTCTGCCTCTTGCACTGTAGGCAGATACCCTCACACGGACACACATAAATGCGCAATTAATTGTTTGTTTGTTTTTGAGACACGGCCTCACTACATAATCCTGATGACCTGGAACTCACTATGTAGACCAAACTGACCTTGAATTTATAGAGATCAGCCTGCCTCTGTTGGGTTGCTAGGATGTAAGACATGCACACGAGGTTCACAATTAATGTTTTAAATTCAATTAAAATAGCTGAATAGGTGAATAAAGCAGGCGAATCAAAAGAGGATCATGTCCCAGAAACCAGGGGACACAGTATTTCAAGGGAGATGTAGCTGTCAGCTGCAGCAAATGTTACTGAGAGATAAAAAGAAGACAGGTCGGTCCCTTAGATAATGGCACCCTTAGGGGAGAATTAGGAAGCACAGTAGGAGATGTCTGAGAAAAGCAGAAGACAGTGAGGGACATCTGTTGCCAGTTGTATAACAGCTGAGACACACTACCAACAAATCGATTAACCTCTCCCACCTATACCCGCCTCCAGAGTGCTGGTCAAATCAACTAACCTGGGTGCAAGGTGGAGGCAGGAAGAGTTTCAGGTCAACTACAGGGCAAGCCACTCCGGAGAGACAAGAGCTGGAGGGAGGGAGAGAGGCAGAGGGAGGGGGGGGGGGGAGGAAGAAGGAGAGAATGAAGGCCCTACATATGCTATTTATAAAAGATTCTTTTTTAATGTATCACAAAGCCAGCCCGAGAGGGTCTGCCTGAGCATGCATGACGTTCTGAGGATCCCCAGCACAAAAGACCAGAGCCACCTGGGAAAGAGGTAAGTTCTGATGGGGGAAGGCAAACAGAAGGCTGGAGGGAAATGTCACTGGGCAGTGACCATAATCATGATTAAAATTCCCGCCAGTCTTGGTGTCATATGCCTGCAATCCACTCACGTAGAAGCAGAAGACTGTGAGCGTTATGACACTCTATCTCAAAAAACCAAAAATTTAGCCGCGCATCAGGTCACACAGCATGTTGGGAGCACTCAGGAGGCAGGGCCCTGAGCATAGACCTGGGTTTGAATTCCACCTAGGCTACACAGCAAGGCCTTTCTTAGAAAAAGAACGAAGCAAAGCCTTTTTCAAACACTGTCGGTGGACGCTGACACTATGGGGTCATATGTTGGCACTTTTGTATCAACACAGCATCAAAAAAATGTTTGCTTTTCTTTTGGAAAGCTAATGTCAGAAGCAAGAACTCCAGCCTGGTAGGCAAGCTCTGTAACATTGAGCTATGTCCCCAACCTCACAAAAGACATTTCTTAGCTATAAAGGGAAAAGGAGTGACTTCACAGTGAGAAGTTTATCAAATAACTGTCTCCATCTATGATCAAGGCTGCTATGCTGAGTGAGGATGGATGTTTCCAGCTACTCGGGAGGCTAAGGCAGGAGGATAGTTTGAGCCTAGGACGAGCCTGGGCAACACAGCAAGGCCTCTGATTTAACATGCTTAGGGATAGACAATAGATCGTGTGTGCTTCTACAGACGATCCGCTGAGAGCTGTGCAACTCCACTTCTGAGACATAGAGACTGGAATTAGCAGCTGGAATCTAATTATAAGGAAACAACAAGCAACCTGAAATTGAGGGGCAATCTCTGTAAGAACTGGCCTGCTTGCTCCTTTAAAAATATTAATGGAGCCTTTTGTGGCTCATAAGCTTGATGATTGGGTTTTTATGCCACATGTGAGATCTCCCTGGAGCCTTATTATGTGGGAACATGACTCATCTGACATGGAAAAATGTATTAAGATAATAAAAGGCAAAGCCCAAGAAACTGCTGCCGATTAAAGAGACTGAACAACCATAATTTAATACATTCTCTGAACTGGATCAGACCAAGAACATGCGTGTGTTAACATATATATGTGTGCACCCCCACACACAAAAGTGTAAGAGAAAACTAGGGAGGGGAAGTGTAGTTTGGTTGGTCGTATCTTGTTTGCAGGCCCAGTTAGCTGCGCTCCATCCCAGGGGCACACCTGTAACCCAGCAGGCATGCGGTGAGGCAGGAGGATCAGGAATCCCAAACCATTCTTCGTTTCATAGCAACTGGAAGGCCAGCCTAGAATACAAGAGGAGAGAGAGTTTGGGAACACAGAAACATGGATTGCAGTGAGGACCTGTGAAAACAGGCAAAGATGGAGAGCATGCTGAATTCACATCTCTGTTTCAGACATTTTGTTTCTAGAAGTTGTTTAAAGCCATAGCCATCCATAATACTTTTTTCTTCTTTCTTTCTTTCTTTCTTTCTTTCTTTCTTTCTTTCTTTCTCTTTTTCTTTCTTTTGTTTGAGACAGCGCCTCTCTGTTCACCCTGCCTAGCCTGGAAGTGGCTCTGTAGACCAATGTGGGCCTTGAGCTCACAGAGATCTGCCTGCTTCTGCCTCACAAGTGCTGGAATTAAAAGTGTGCACCACCTTGTCTGACCTCATATATATATATATATATATATATGCACGCTTTATCAGATCCCCTGGAACTGGAGTTACAGACAGTTATGAGCTGCTATGTGGGTGCTGGGAATTGTACCCGGTCTTCTGAAAGAGCAGTCAGGGCTCTTAACCACTAAGCTATCTCACCAGCCTCTGGTCTGACTTTCATATGGTACATTTTTGTGCCTACCATTAAAATTAATTCCACATTGCTAAGTAAGTGAAGAGGTTGGTGATATGGCTTAGTGGGTAGAGGTACTTACTGCCGAGCTTGGTGGCCTGAATTGAATCCCTGCGACCGACATAATGAAAGGAGCCAGATGACCCACAGACTCTCCTCTGCCTCTATACATGCACCATTATGTGTGTGCACGCACACACACATGCACACGAAATAAACAAAGTGTAACAAAAACTTCTAAAAAAAAAAGCAAGTGAAAACCATGACTGAGACAGATGAAAACCACTCAAATGAGAGATAAGAAATGGACTCAGACACTGGAAAGGAGCCCGTAGGGAGCAAACTTGCTTTACACCCTCACACAAAGACATAAATGGTGTCCCAGGGCTCATAAGCACAGACCCAGGGGTTTAAAATACATCAGCTATCCACATATCCTACTAACCGATGCAAGCAAGAGTCAGCCTCGATTCACCAATGAGCTACCTGCAACTAAGCTCAGACACTGGCTAATCGGGTTGCCAGGCTTGGTGGAAAGTACCTTCATCTGCTAAAACACCTTGACTGCCCATTGGCTTTTTTTCTTTAATGTGTATGGGTATTTTGCATACATGTATGTCTGTATGCTACTTGAGTACCTAATGCCCAGAACAGAGAGAGCATCAGATCTTCTGGAACTGGAGTTACCTTGAGCTGCCTAGTGGGTGCTGGGAATTGAATCCCCGTCCTCTCTGGAAGAAGCAGTTTGTACTGAGCTGTCTCAGCAGGGTCCCCATTGGCTTTCTCAGTGTGGCTCCTGGGACTGAATTCAAGTTCTCAAGGATGCAAAGCAAGCACATTAGCAGCTAGTTATCTCTCCAGCCCTAAAACCACCATTTCTCAATAACAGAGAAGACTGCCAAAAAAAAAAAAACAAAACAAAAAACCCTGCTATTATGGGATATTTGCCTTTGTTTGTGGCCCAGACAGCCAGGATTTTTAAGGTCACTGTAAGAGCTACAAATAGCCAAACTATTTTTCTTGCATCCATATACTCAATACAGCCCAAAGGCTTTTGTGTTCCCAACATGTACCCGGCACATCTCCAGCAGATACCAGATGGGTACCCTTCAATTTAGTCCTGGCATAATCTACCTGGAGATGGGGTCAGAACCCACAGGTCGAAGCCTCAGTTCCTAGGAGGCCCCCTTTTCAGACATCAGTCAGGGTTCCCACAAATCATCATTGGGTTCTATGTACTAAATTGGTTCACAGAACTCAGGAGGGTTACAAATGCTAGCTTAGCCCTTAGTAGGCTAAGTCAGGAGGATCATTGTGAGATCCAGGCCAGGAGAGCTACAGTGAGAGACCCTATCTCAAATCGTTAACAGCAAAATTTGCCAGCTTATTATAAAGAAAATTACAGATGGCTCTGATGAGCATGCATATAGAATAGATGCTCAGGCAAAGGGCGTGGATAAAGATTGGTACCCGCTCACCACGGAATAGATGCACAGGCAAAGGGCGTGGATAAAGATTGGTACCCGCTCACCACGGAATAGATGCACAGGCAAAGGGCGTGGATAAAGATTGGTACCCGCTCACCACGGAATAGATGCACAGGCAAAGGGCGTGGATAAAGATTGGGACCCACTCACTCACTCTTGACTCATTGCCATCTAGAAACCTCCAAACGTTCAGAAATCCAGAACCTCTGATCCAGCCCCTTGGGGTTTTGTGGAGGTTTCATTACATAGACAGGGTTGATACATGAGCATGTCATTGGCCATTGATGGTCAATTTACCCTTTAGTGAGCAGCTTTGTCCCTCTCGCTACCTCAGAAGTGGAAAGTAGGCCTGAAAGTTGCATCAGTATAGGTCCTTCGAGAGGCCAGTCCCATCTCCAAGCAGCTAAGTCCCTCATTTATCTCTTTGGCATACAAGACATTTACCACCCCCACACGCACTCCAAGGGTTTTAGGACTAATATGACAGTAGTCAGGGACGAAAGCCAGATACACATTTATGTCACAACAGCGCATCACAAAACTGGACCATGTTCATTAGAGTCAGAGATGTTGGAGGAAGAATCATAAAGATGAGAAGAGGCCAGGGAAATTAGACGCTGAGAGCAAAGCCATGTAAAAGCTTTCCAGTCAAGTCGCCTCTCTCCCCACGAAGCAGAGTCAAAGGAAAAAACAGAAAGTGCATGAAATGAAAAAGAACTTCCTGTCAAACATCTTACTTCAAGAAACACCTCTGTGGACAAGATTTGCTCTGTTTTAGAAAACAAAAGTATTCCCTGATTCTAGAATCAAATTTGAAGTCAATTTTTTAAAAAAGCCAAACTAAAAGCCTTCTTTGGATATGATTCAATATGAAAGACTTTTGAACCTTAATTTAGATGTCAGTATGAGGGAAGCTTTTGCTTTATACTAACAAGCTTGGCAGGTATATGTGTGCAGAGAATGATAAACCTTAGATAGTTTTAGATAGAGGCTGTTACCTGAAAAAAAAATCAAAGCAGAATTACAGTGTTGAGGCTTTCTGTCCCCTCCCCTAAAAGTTAAGCCAATCACCAATATGTAATCAATTATGCCTCTATAGTGAGACCTTCATAAAAACTCAAAAGGACAGAATTTGGCTAGCCAGGAGCATGTCCTTGAAGGGTGATTCATCCCCTGCCTTGCCCTGTTCCTGTCCTTATCTGGACTTTACCAGTAACCTTTTCAGCATCCTTTACAAGCCGCTAAACATCCTATGAGCTGCTTTAGTGAAGAAGTGAAACCACGGTGGAAGTGTGGGAATGCCAGCTTAGAAGAGGCCATCAGAAGTGCAGGCGAAACATCCTGGGGTTGTGATTGGCAGCTAAAGTTGGCAGCAGCAGGACTGGGCACTCACCCTGTGGGATCTGAGGTGTATCTCGGAAGATAGCATCTGAGATGAACTGGATTTAAGGATGCTGGCTCAGAACTGCTTGCTTGCCTGCCTGCCTGCCTGCTTGCTTGCTTCCTTGTGCCATGTGCATGTTGAAGGTCCTAGCATTTTGTCACAGAAGTCTACTCTGTTGCTTAAGAGTATGGCAGGAGAAACTGAATCTGGAGGTGTCCTCAACAAATCCTCAGAACTATGTTCTCGTTATAGCGATCTCATTTAAAGGGGGGCTGTGTAAGGAAAGCCTTCATCAGAAAGATGTCCACTGATTGCTGAGAATCAACTGAAAAGGGAAACTGAGGTAGGAAACATACTTAAGAAATAATGGAGATATAAGAAGGAAAAGGGCCCCTTCAACTTTCCTAGTTCTGGTCTCTTACTCTGGTTGGCTGACACCCAGGCATCTTCCATACTGGCCAGATGCCCTGCAGAACTCTACTTCTTAAGAGAAAAGCCAGAAACAAGAGTGCTAAAGATGACTAATAAGGGGCTCAGTGGTTAAGAGCACAGGTTGCACTTCCAAAAAACCCCGTTTCAATTTCCAGCACCCACATGGCAACTAACAACTGTCTACAATTCCAATTCCACGGGATCTGACACCCTCACACGGACACACATGCAAGTACAGATGGCAATCGGTACACCAAAAATAAAAATAAACAAACCATTTTTTTTAAGATGGCTAATGGGGAGCTGGAGAGATCCCTCAGAGGTTAAGAGGCTGTTCTTCCAGAGGTCCTGAGTTCAATTCCCAGCAACCACATGTGGCTCACAGCCATCTGTAAAGGGATCTGATGTTTTCTTCTAGAGTGCAGGCATGCATGCAGACAGGACACTATATACATAATTAATAAACAGATAAATCTTTTTTAAAAAATGGCTAATGAACTAATGTGCGAATCCATATTAATAAATGGTGACATATTAATAAATGGTGATAATCCCCTTCGGCTGATGTTGTATCTCTGCTGTGAATCCCTTCTCCAAAACAGTCTCCTTTTCAAGGACAGAAGTCTGAGAATAAGAAGAAAGGACACACCAGTCCATAGTTCCCCTATACCTAAGCTTAAGTGCAGCTTTGAAGCTCTTAGATCACAGTCTCCCCAGCAGCCACTGCTCTTTGCTGAGTTTCTCTCCTAACACTGCCTCTGTCTCCTTCAGGTGCGCCTTGCCTTTCTGCTCAACTGCTAAACCCCCTAAGGGTCCTTTATTCTGAGTCATTCTAAAATTCTTTCCTGTGACATCCAGAACCCAGCTCCACTCGACACAGACTTCCCCGTTTCCGAGGGGATTCCTCAAGCACACAGCAGGCAAAAGCCAGCTGGATTTCTTGCCGCCAGTGCCAAAGCCTCCGCCTGTGAGGAATGCTGGAGAGAGTCCAACTGAAACAAAGCCCTCAGCGGCTAAAAACCTCAGACAGAAAAGAAATGGATGGATGGGACAAATGTGGAAAACCCCTTAGCTAAAGCAGCACCTCCTAGACGTGAGGAAACTGTACGGGAGAGAAATAACATCTGTGAGTATTCGCTCCTTCCCCCATATGGTGTTCTCTCTACATATGCATTTTCTCACTGCCCACTGTCTTTCTGAAAATCAAAACTTAGACCTGTGGCGTGGCTCTACAGCTGGTCTTCCTCTTCAGGTCACTGAATGCTTTCTCGAATTCCACCACCCATTCTACCTTTAAGAATCCATACAAGCCAGGCCCTGTGGCACACACGCCTCGAACCCCAGCACTCAAGAAGCAGAGGCAGGTGGATCTCTGTGAGTTTGAGACCAGTGAGGGCTATATATGCAGTGAGACCCTGCCTCCAGAGTAGGAAAAGGATTCCACCCACGAATGATCAGCATGGAGATTCGCCAGCTATAGCGGAGCACTTCATTCTCATCCTCCTAAAAAGCCTTGCGTCTGCGGGAAAGACGCTATTTTATTGTCGAGCCTCTTTAGCTAGAAGCAATACCTCATTAAAGATAGAAACATTTGTACTGGGAGGAAACATTGCGAATGTAATGAATGTGTCGATCTCCAGCCAGAAGAAAAACTTCCTTGTTCATCAGCTAATCCATACAAGGAAGAATTTTTTAATCTCATAGGCATGAAAAGGCTATTCATAAAAAGAAGCCATGCTTAGGGCTAGGGATGTAGCTCAGTGGTAGAGTGCTTGTCTAGTTTGCCTCTTCCTGCATTAAGCTGTCAGAAACACACACACAGACACTAAACACCAGACATTATTGAGGCAAACACTGTGTGTGTAAGGAAGGCAAGAAATCGCTCGATAGCAAATCAAATCTCATTTGAAAATTCATTTTTGTGGTTTACCCTATAAAAATATTTGTCTTAGTTGGGTGTGATAGCTTATGCCTATGCTTCCAGTACTCGGCAAGTACAGACAGGAACATAGTGAGGTCAAGGCCAGCCTCGGCTACGTCAGAGTCTGTCTCAAAATGAACCAAACCAAACAAAAGAATAGTAATGAATATGGCTCAATCACGAGGAAATCATGACCAGTGTAACAATGATCCTGAGGAAGTACTCTGCAAATGTACGAGAATCTCTTGTTTAATAACATTGCTTCTTGTGCATGCAAGAAACATATGTGTGCACGCTTTTGCTTGTTTGTTTTGTTTTGTTTTTTTGAGACAGGGTTTCTCTGTAGCTTTGGAGCCTGTCCTGGAACTTGCTCTTGTAGACCAGGCTGACCTCGAACTCACAGAGATCCTCCTACCTCTGCCTCTTGACAGCCGGGATCAAAGGCATGTGCCAATTCTGCCCAGCTATACATATGTGTGTATATATATTTATTTATATATGCATATTCATATATATAAATATTTTATATATTAATTATATGTATATGGTGCATATCTGCTTGTAGGTTTTTTACACATGTGAGAATGTAGAAACCCCTGAAGTCCAGAAGTGGGTACTGGATCCCCAGGAACTGGAGTTACAGGTGATTGTGAACTTCCTGGCCCAGGTGCTAGGAATCAAACTGGTTCTTTGCAAGAACATTAGATACTCTTCTGAGCCGTTTCTCCATCCCCTGCCTCAACCTAGATGTAGCAAAAGATGGCCTTGGTCCAATGCTCTGATGTTCCTGACTCTACCTTTGATTCATTCAAATTAAAAGCCAAAGAGAAGAGCCATTTATAAAATTAAATCACATAAAGATGAATACAACTCTACTGTGTGTTTCAACCTTATATGAATTTTATAAGCAATCTGGAGAAAGTATAGTACTTGAATTATTTTTTTTTTTTTTTTTTTTTTGGTTTTTCGAGACAGGGTTTCTCTGTAGCTCTGGAGCCTGTCCTGGAACTAGCTCTTGTAGACCAGGCTGGCCTCGAACTCCCAGAGATCTGCCTGCCTCTGCCTCCCGACTGCTGGGATTAAAGGCGTGCGCCACCATCGCCCGGCTTTTATTTTATTTTATTTATTTTTTTTGGTTTTTTGAGACAGGGTTTCTCTGTGGTTTTGGAGCCTGTCCTGGAACTAGCTCTTGTAGACCAGGCTGGTCTCGAACTCACAGAGATCCGCCTGCCTCTGCCTCCCAAGTGCTGGGATTAAAGGCGTGCCCCACCAGTGCCTGGCTCCTTCTACTCTTAAGTAGTAAGCAAAAACTCAAAGTCTGAGTCCCTTAAAGACTTGTACGTGGGGACTGGAGAGATGGGTCAGTAGTTAAGAGTATTGGTTGCTTTTCTAGAGGACCTGAGTTAATTCCCAGCATCCATGTGGCAGCTCACACCTGTCTGTAATTCCAGTTCCAGAGCTTCTGACACCCTTACACAGATATTCATGCAAGCAAAACACCAATGACTACAAAATAAAATAAATTATTTATTTTTGACTCACACAAAGATATTCACAAGACTTTTGTCTATCACAGCCCAAACACTTGAACACTCCATTAACAGCTAAAGGGAAAGAAAGGGAATTTTCTTCTTTTGACCAAGGGTAAAATGAAGACTTTTGGGAGCTGGTGTAGCTTGGTGGTACAGCATGTGCTCAGCACATCCTGTCCTGATCCCTAGCACCAAGACAATATGTATAACATTAGAGTTCATAGGAGACTATATACATTTTTTTCCAAAGCAAATGAAAATTTAGAGAATTAGCCAGATTGCAATTCAGGTGAGGGGGGAAAAATAGGCAAATTTCCTGGATTGAGGAGACGTGTGTGGAAGTTCATAGCTCAGGATATTTGATTTTGTTGTTTTGTTTTGTTTGTTTTTTCGAGACCAGGTGTCTCTGTAGCTTTGGAGACTGTCCTAGAACTAGCTCTTGTAGACCAGGCTGGCCCTGAACTCACAGAGATCTGCTTGCTTCTGTCTCCCTTGTGCTGGGATTGATTAAAGGCGTGCGCCACCACTGCCCGGCTATTGCTCAGGATATTTGATGTACAGGGGCTACGTAGAGAGACAGAGCTCCACAGAAAGACAGGCTTCTCACACAAACAGTGGGAGTGGAGTGGAGGAAGCCTTGAGTGTGTGAAGTCCTGAGTGAGTATGTGTGATGTTGAGATGTGCCAGTCATGTCTAGGACTCTGGAGCCTCAGAACCTTGGGAAAATGTCAAAGCTTCCCCCAGCCAGGGTGAGGCTCAGGGGAAAATGGCAAGTCCCTCCCCCTGGTCTATATGCAGATATTAATAGTGTATGCCGAAAACTTCCACCATAGTATTTGCCCCCTGTATATTTATAGCCTGAAGACTGCTCCCCTACACAGTTCTCCTACCTAGCTTAGCTAAACCTGTCTCCTTGATACAGCTATATCCTTAGAACCATGTGCCAGTCCCAGGGGATCCAGTGCCTTCTTTGCTCTTCTGCCTCCTGAGTGCTGGGATTTAAGCCGTGCGCCACTATGCCTGACCACAAAAGGAACTTTTATTTTGTTTTGCTTTTTGAGACAGGGCTTCTCTATGTAGCTTTTGGAGCCTGTCCTGTAGCTTGCTGTGTAGACCAGGTTGGCCTCGAACTCTCAGAGATCCTCCTACCTCTGCCTTCTGAATGCTGGGATTAAAGACATGCACCACCACCACCCAGCTCAGAAGGAATATCTTTATAACTGTAAATAGTTATTTTGACTATATATGACTTGAACTTTGGTGAACAATATAGAGAGCAAAGAGTAATATTTATCACAAAAAACATATATGGTGATAAAG
This sequence comes from Microtus ochrogaster, assembly GCF_000317375.1. Lineage (NCBI taxonomy): Eukaryota > Metazoa > Chordata > Mammalia > Rodentia > Cricetidae > Microtus > Microtus ochrogaster. The sequence goes on along the minus strand of NC_022012.1, from coordinate 25,492,938 downwards.
ATTGGGCCAGGGACATCATGTACACTGAACACATATTCTACCACTGAAGGACAGTCCAACTCCCTAATATTTCTTAGGTGTTTTATACAATGTGTAAAATAAGTAATATAAATGTTCAAATCCTGCTGTGGGACAATGGTTTGTACCCTGTCAATTGTATTTTAATAAAATGCTGATTGGCCAGTAGCCAGGCAGAAAGTAGAGGCAGGGCAACAAGAATTCTAAGAAGAGGAAAGTTTTTCTCTGCAGTCATGACCCAACCACAGAAGAAGCAAGATGTGACTGCCTATCCAAATAAGGTACTGAGCCATGTTGCTAACACAGACAAGAATAATGGGCTAATAGAAATTGTAATAGTTAAGAAGTCTGAGCTACTAGGACAATCAGTTTATAACTAATATAGACCTCTGTGTGATTTCTTTGGGGATAAATGGCTGTGGGACCTAGTGGCACAGAAACCTCAGACAACAAAATCCGCATTAAAAGGGGTTCAAACTTTATTCATCATAGAAATCAAAATTAAGGTAATTAGATGTAATTTTATAATTATTAGAGAGAAAAATGTTAAGACCAGCAGTACCTGGGTGTATATTGGGAGCAATATGAACCAGTTCAACCTCCTTGGAAAGCAATATAGTAACATCCATTAACTATGCTATAAGAATATAGGTGTTAGCTGGGCGGCAGTGGTGCACCCCTTTAATCACAGCACTTATGAGGCAGAGGCAGAAATATCTGTGAGTTCAGGGTCATCCCGGTCTACAGAGCTAGTTCCAGGACAGCCAGGGCTGTTACACAGAAAAACCCTGTCTCAGAGAAAGAAAGAAGAAAGAAAGAAAGAGAGAGAGAGAGAGAGAGAGAGAGAGAGAGAAAGAGAGAGGATATAGATGTTATAGGAGACATCTAGGTTGATCACCCTAAAATATGGACATATGACACTCAAGAAGCTAATTAGTTTAAACTAGAGGTCCTTGGAGAACAACCAATCTTGGAAGAGACTTTACTTTGACATCGCTGTATCTGCCTAAAAGCAGATTTTCCAAAGCATACACTCACCTTTGCTTCCTTCACCAAGTTTTCATTAACTAACCCCTTATCTCCAGGAAGAGAGACAGAAGAATGGAATCACACCTGGATAGATTTTTTTTTCACAAGCCATTGGCTTTCTCCTAAGCCCATTCAATTTCCAAATACAATCCTCCACTAACTACTGTCTGGGTATGGGGTTCATTTATTCATCTAATATTATTTACCATGCCTCAAATTAGTCATCTTTCCCAATCTCCCTGTTCCCACAAAGAAGGCAATATAATTATCTAGAGCTCATTGGTTATCGGGTAATGGCCCTTCTGCGGTTGTTCCTTGTGCGTGTTGATAGATGTGTTTATCTTTTTCTCCCATTAATCTTCCATTGTTGTCTCATTTCAGAAAATCATTGGAAAAGGCTGGGGGAGCTTTCCCTTTGCCCATAGCTACGTAATCATTCAATTCAGCTGGAAAAAGGAAAGCACCAATACAAAGCATTTAATGAATCATTTTCCACAATGGGAGGGATGAAACTGGAGGTGATCAAATGATAAAATGCTACAATAGTTGTATGCAGTGGTTAAAGATAATGATCTATTGCCTTCTCTATGGGCTTGGAATGCTTTTCAAGAGATGAAAAGGGCAAATTGAAAAGGCATATTGCTTTTTTTTTTCTTATTCTTTCCTCTTTTTCTTTTTTTTTTCAGACAGGGTTTCTCTGTAGCTTTGCAGCCTGTCCTGGAACTAGCTCTCGTAGACCAGGCTGGCCTCAAACTCACAGAGATCCACCTGCCTCTGCCTCCCGAGTGCTGGGATTAAAGGAGTGCACCATCACCACCCAGCTTGGAAAAGCATTATCACATGAATCAGTGCTCCGCTGGAGGAACTGAACTAGATGGAGCCATCTGGAGGGACTTTTGGGATGAGGGTGGAGCAATAAATCTGAAGTACCAGGCTACAGAATAGAGGTGTGGCAGGTGATGCACTCTGTCAGAGCCTGAAGGAGCTCTTCCTCAGGGAGTATCCCTGCCTCCCCCCACTACCTCCCACCCCCCCCCACCTCCCCACGCCCCGCCCCATGACTTAATTCTGCTGTTCAGGGTTTGTCCGTTTCTGGTGGTTGGTTGGCTGCTTGGTTGGCTGGCTGGAGTTGTGACAGACTATGGGTACTCAGGCCAGTGTTCTGTTACCGTACTACACTCCCAGGCCCTCTGAAGGCCTTTCAGCTCGTTAGGTGAGCGATGACTGAGAACACTCCCCTTTCCTTGGAGTCAGCTGCTCGTGACTTCAGGCACACATCCAAACACCTTCACAGCAACACCAAAACAAATAGGTTATGGAACAACCAAAAAGGCATATGTGTTCCTCCACAACTGACCGGCAGAGGCACAATGCTTCCCTTGTTCCCTTTGCACATGATTTAGCCACAAGGCCAACAAGTGGCCTGTTTAATTTTTATAAGCAAATAATGAGAAACCCTGCGTCATACCTTCCACACTACCTTCCCCTTATCTGTGCTGCCACTTTGTGCCGCTTCGGCCAACCACGGCCAACTGATAGCAGAATCCAAGGGAGTTTCTTCCTCCTGCAGTTTCACTGATAGAGGTGCAGATTTTATGTAGCAACTTCAGCACACAACTCATTTTCTTTCCTAATTAGACAGATAGCCTCTATCTCTCCATTTAAAGGGAGCTCCAAGAACAAACTCTGTGAACCATTGTTCCCTAAATAGTGATCACGAGCATGGGAAAATATGTGTCTGCAGTGAGTCTGGTTAGACGGGATGATGAGTTACGAAGATTGCATCTCTGAGGGCAGCATTTCTTCCCAAGGCCGGATCAGCTTGTGTCAGTTTTGTCCGGGGCCTGTTCACTTGCCAAGGTTACGTGGGGTCCTCTCTGTATCCCTCACTGACAGCTAGAAACACAAATGAGCAGCTTGTGATTCTCTTTTCTCTCCTTTCAACCTTGGCAGTAGTTCTTAAGGAACATTTCAGAGGCCCAGCCCATGTTTCTGCCTTTTCTTTTTTCTTTTTTTGGTGTGTGTGTGTGTGTGTGTGTGTGTGTGTGTGTGTGTGTGTGTGAGTGAGAGAGAGAGAGAGAGAGAGAGAGAGAGAGAGAGAGAGAGAGAGAGGCAGAAAACTAGAGTACCTGGGTGCTGGTTGTTCCTTGGAGGTCACTTTTAGCCATAAGTCATAAGCCCAAAGTCCAGCTACATATTAACTAACTTAAAACTTGTTTTTACAGGAGTGAAGGCTGGAAAGTGGGAGATGGCTCAGCAGTTAAAAGCACTGGCTGCTCTTCCAGAGGACAAAGGACCCAGGTTTGGCTCTCTAGACCCACATGGCAGTTACAACTGTCTGTAATTTCATTTCCAGGGGATCCTACTCTATCTTCTGACCTCTGAGGGCACCAGGTACCAACATGGTGAAACAGACATACGTGTGGATAAGACACTCATACACATGAAACAAATCATTCAAACTTAAAAATAAGTAAATGAAGTCTGATGGTGGTGGTACATGCCTTTAATTCTAGCACTCGGGAAGCAGAGGCAGGAGGAGCCATCATCTCTATGAGCTTCAGGTCAGCCTGATCTACAGAGCAAATTCTAGGAAAGCTAATGCTACCCAGAGAAACCCTGTCTCAAAAAACAAACAAACAAACAAAAACAAATAAATAACGAAATAATGAAATAGGAGCTGGAGAGATAGCTCAGAGGTTAAGAGCACTGACTGTTCTTCCAGAAGTCCTGAGTTCAGTTCCCAGCGACCACTTGGTGGCTCACAACCATTCATAATGAGATCTGGTGCCCTCTTCTGGCAGGCAGGCATACACACAGACAGAACTCTGCATGCATAATAAATAAATAAGTCTTTAAAAAAACAAGTAATGAAATAAAGTAAGAGCTGGTGGTGAGATGGCTCACCTGGTAAACATGTTTGTTGCACAAGCCTGACAACCTGGGTCCAGTAACACAGAACCCAGGGTGAAAGAAGAGAACCAACTCCTGAAAGTTGTCCTATGACCTCCACATGCATACTAGGGCATGTGTGTGCCTGCAGGAACACACACTACCAATAAATGAAATAAAAATTATTTTTAAAAACTAGACAAATGGGGCTGGAGAGATGGCTCAGCGGTTAAGAGCATTTGACGGTTTTTCCAGAGGTCCCGAGTTCAGTTCCCAGGTTATAGGATGACTCACAACCATCTGCAATGGAACCAGATTCCCCCTTCTGGTGGGCAAGAAGACAGAGCACTCAGACACATAAAAAACATGAATAAGTAAATCTTTAAAAAGAAACCTAAAACAGTGGTCAGCTACCTCTCTGTGTCTGATTTGGCTTCAGCTCTAGCTGAACAATGATGGGGAAATAACAGGCGGAAATGGTTGTGATAGAATGGAAAGACAGTTGCCAGATTTGATCCCGTGGCTTGATTGTTTCCAAACAAAAGTAGAAAGGCAGTACTGAGGAGCAAACTGGGGGGAAATAAGAAGATGGAAAAAAAAAAAAACAACAACAACAAACTTTTGTAGGGGGAGCTGAGAAGATATGCCTGACTAGCTTTATAGTGGTGGTCACCAGAGACCAGTAAAGAAAACACTTTCTGGGGCTGGAGATGTGGCTAGGGGTTGCGAGCACTGACTGCTCTTGGAGGACCCTGGTTCAGTTCCCAACACTCACATGGCAGCTCATAGTTCCAGGGGATCTGACATCTCCACACAGACAAAGATGCAAGCAAAATACCAATGCACTTAAAAAATAAGAAGGAACGGGAAGCAGAGGCAGGAGGATTTGTGGGAGTTCAAGACCAGCCTGGTCTACAAAGCGAGTTCCTGGACAGTCAGAGAAATCCTGTCTCAAAAAAAAAAAAAAAAAAAAGAAAGAAAGAAAGAAAAGAAAAAAAGAAAAAGGGATCATCCAAAAAAATTTTTTTAATTATAATAAAAAGAAAACACTTTCTAAGAATTTTCATAAATGAAGTACAGAGATACTCTTTTTCAAGTTTATTTAAATTTTAGTTTCTGAAACTCAATGCAGGGCAAAGTATCTCTATTTTGAGTAACTCTCTGTTTTTATATAAAGCCCCACAGCTTGCCCGGCCTTGTCTTTGCATACACCTCTATCTGAGCCACAAGGAATTGCAAATATAGGGGCTGACCAAATGTTAATGAGGGTGAAAGGGAGAAATGAAATGGAAATTTTTTTTTAGAAAACAAAACCCTAAGCCAAATATAGCTGAGATTAAGATCCACGGGAACAGGGCTTTGAATATTTATGGGTAATCCTTGAATAATCCTTAGAAATAGATATCACTGATGCAAATGATGAAAAAAATTGGATGGGTTTTTCCATCACATATGGCAATAAAGCGTGTGTGTCGACTAAAAAGACGGTGGAGCTGTACCAGGGTCATGGATGCACGATTCTGAAGGCAGGGAGGAAATAGGCACAGCACCAGTAAGAGAAGTAAGCCCTCTGCTCCCGAGGACCACGCCCCTCTGATTATTAGCAGCAGGAGGCAGGGCTGGGAGCAGACTGTGTAGAGCTCTTGCCTCGACCTTGAGTTTGATCACGGTGTTGTGAAATAAAAGAAAGAAACATCAAGAAAAAGAGAGCAGGCCTCTCACCACTAGTCAAAGACTACAGAGACCCAGGGTTTGATTTTAAGTTGTTAAAGCTTTTCACTCCTAAGCAAAAGAGCCAGATCCTGCCTGCATTTAAATTTAAGTGAGACCTTTTCTCCTTAACAGCTTTTGTTATTTACTTTACCCCAGTGGTTGTAGAAAACAAACTTGCTCTTAGTTGTATGTTTCTTGATCACAAATTAAAATAACACTCAGAAAACATGAGAACTAAGCAAAAGTCTTTATTTTCAAATTCTAATACAGCACAATTAAATTTTTTACTTATTTTTTTTTTTTTACCCAGGAAGGAACATTAATTCCAAACATCTTCAACAATTTGTGTTCACAGCCTAGTCACAAAATCCAACCGTAAACAATATGTCTAAATTCAAAAGTGACGAAAATAAGTCTCTTGTTGGTAGTCAGACTATGAATCCCTCTCAAACTTACAGAAAATGCAATGTTCGAGGTCATGTGTACATGTCTTCTGATGAGTGACGTCATACTTTCTAGAATGGTCTCCAAGGCGTCCAGGATTCCATTAAGGCAATCGTCATAGGAAAAGCTATAGACAGGACTTCTGTGTTAAAGTCCGAAGGTGCTCAGGGTTTTTCATATCTGTCTGTCTGTCTGTCTGTCTGTCTATCATCTATCTATCTATCTATCTATCTATCTATCTATCTATCTATCTATCTATCTATCTATCTATCAATTTAGTGTGTGTATGTGTGTGTGGTGTGTGTGTGTGTTTCAGTGCTTGCTTTGTAAACTTTGTTATGGTGGTGGTGGTGGGGTGTGTTTTGCGTGGTGGTGAGGGTAGATGGTGCACATGCCACGCTGCACACGTACAGGTCAAATGATGACCTGTGGAGTCAGTTCTCTCCATCTTCACATGGGTTCTGGGCTCTCACTTAGACCATCAAGATGGCGCAGCAGGCATCTTTGCAGGCCCTTTCCATTTGTGTTGCTGGCCCTGCTTGTTTTGTTGTGGTTGGAGGGTGTCTATCTATGGAACCTATACAAGCCTAGGAGTTATAATCTTTTTGCCTCAGCCTCCAGAACGTTGAATTATAATTGGGTACCACCTCTGTAAACTGGTTTTGTTCGAGCTAGGGTTTCTCTGTGTAGTCCTGGCAGTCCTGGCACTTCTATGAGGTTGGCCTCAAACTCCTCATAGAAATCCTCCTGCCTCTGCATTCTATGTGCTGGGATTAAAGGCATGTGCCACCATCACCCAGCTCTGTAAACTTTCTTAATGCAGCAAATACAATTTTTTTCCTTTCCTTTCTTTTCATCTTTCCTCTCTTTCCTCCTTTTCTGGGGTTTTGTTTTAAGACAAAGTCTTATGTAACCTGTGCTGGCCTGTGCTGTGTGGTTAAGGATGAACTTCCACTCCTGACCTCCCCCACTACCCCTCTGTAGCAGGCTTTCTTTCAGGCCACAAACCAGCTCCCAAATCATGACATGGAGACTTATTATTAGTTAAGAATGCTGGGCTTTATCTTATATCTTATACTTGTTTCTTGCCAGCTCTAATCACTTAGTTTAAACTGTTTCTCTTAATCTAAATTTTGCCTTGGGGCTTTTTACCTTTCTCTCATTCTATGTGTCCTATTCTGAGTCTGATTTACTGGCGGCTGCCTGGCTTCTAATCCCAGGTGTCTCCCTTTCTTCCTCCCTTGTTCTCTCTTCTTGTTCTCTTCCCTTGAGCCTAGATTTCTCCTCCTAGTTATTCTCTCTGCCCACAAGCCCTGCCTATCCCCCCTACTGCCTAGCTATTGGATGTTCAGCTTTTTATTAAACCAATCAGGTGTCTTAGGCAGGCAAGGTGAAACAGCAACCACCTTTTCATAATTAAACAAATGTAACATAAGCAAATGAAACATAACTTTCAATAGTTAAAGTAATACTTCACAAATGTAACATATCTCTGTATAATTAAAGCAGTATTCCACAATGTACCTCCACTTCCCAAATACTGGGAGTACAGGCACCTGTCGTTACTTCAACCTTACTATCATTCCTTTTGTGATATCTGGTTCAAACCCAGGGCTTTTGTGTGTGCTAAGCAAATACTTACTCTCCAAGTGTTAGTTTGAATAGCATCATCATATGGGAACCCTATTTAAAATGTAGTCTGTGAGCCAGGAGGTGGTGGCGTATGCCTTTAATCCCAGCAATCTGAAGGCAGAGGCAGGCAGATCTTTGTGAGTGTGAGGCCAACCTGGTCTACAAAGCCAGCTCTAAAACAGCCAGGACTGTTAGACAGAGAAACCCTGCCTCGAAAAACAAAACAAAAATGTAGACTGTGATTCAAAACATCTAGGCTAAGTAAGACTTAGACATTTGCACTTCTAATAAATTTCAGATGGTGTTACTGTTGGTCCAGAGGCTAGAGAGGATCCAAAGTGTTCAGAAAAATTCACTCACTAGCATCCAGGAGAGGCTGGTCAGTGGACATCAGTCAGTACTGGCTTCTGCCATGCTTAGAAGAAATTCAGAATATATTCATGAAAGGAGTGCCCCTCACAACTGCTTAAAAGCCTGAAGTTTTTCACTGGTGTCATGCATCATGAAGACACTAAATTCCCAAATTTTAGTTTTATTCATTTCCCCACACATAGATTTGGTGTTGCCGGAGCCTAATAAAATACTGTGTATCCTTCAAGTATAGAGATGATGCTCCTGGTCACCTTTTTAAGCTGTTGTCGCTGGGTATGGTGACCCAGAGATGTCGTCCCAGCTCTGCGGAGTGACGGCTAAGTGATTAAGAGCACAGATTAATGCAGTAGTTTGAATGCCTGCTTATGTGTCTGTCAGATTCCCTGTGACTGCAGTTAAGGATGGCTGTGAGCCACCATCTGGGTGCGAGGAACTGTACCTAGATCTTCCGGATGAGCAGTCACTGCTCTTAACCAGTGAGTCATAGCTCCAGGCTCTTTTGGGATAATTTCTTTGCAAGGATTTTGGTAGATTCACAAAGTTGCATTTATTTTGGATATGTGATTTGTTTAACAATGAGTGTCATAATATGAATATTTTCCATGTTAGTGCATTGGCCTTTCTGTGGAACTACTTGATAGTTACATCACTTTTTTTAAAAAAATTATTTATTATGTATACAGTGTTCTGCCTGCATGTATGTCTGCACACCTGAAGAGGGCGCCAGATCTCATTATAGGTTGTTGTCAACCACCATGTGGGTGCTGGGAATTGAACTCAGGACCTCTAGAAGAGCAGTCAGTGCTCTTAACCTCTGAGCCATCACTGCAGCCCAGCTACATCATTTTTTAATTTAATTTTTTAAAAATCAGACCCTGGTAATCCCAGCACTTGGGAGGCAGAGGCAGGTGGATCTCTGTGAGTTCGAGACCAGCCTGGTCTACAGAGCTAGTTCCAGGACAGGCTCCAAAACCACAGAGAAACTCTGTCTCGAAAAACCAAAAAAAAAAAAAAAAATCAGACCCTGGGGGCATCTATAATAAGATCTGGTGCCCTCTTCTGGCATGTAAACATACATGGAAGGAATGTTGTATACATAATAAATAAATAAATCTTTAATAAAAAAAATCAAACCCTGGTCCTGTACAGACTAGGCAAGAGCATTCTGTCACTCAGCTACATAGCCCAAAATTCCAAAAATTATTTTTAAAATTTGTGTGTGTGTTGTATGTCTGTGTCTTTGTGTGTGCATGCAAGTGTTCGGGCATCCACAGAGGACAGAAAGGATTGACTGTTCTCTTGTTAGCTGCCCTGTGTAGATGCTAGGATGTGAACTCAGGTCCTCTGCTGGAGCAGTATGCGCTCATGACTGCTGAGCCTTCTCTCCAGTCCTCTATTATTTAGTTTTTTTAAACCAACTCATAACAGCATAAAATTTAATTGTTTGTAGTGTGTCACGGGATACTTGGATACATGTACACATTGTATAATGTTCAAATCGGGAAATAACCTCCTTCCTCAAACATGCATCGTTTTATTTATTTACTCATTTATTTATTGTAACTTTTTGGTTTTTTTGAGACAGGGTTTCTCTGTGTAGTCTTTGCTGTTCTGGAACTCACTCACTCTGTAGACCAGGCTGGCCTTGAACTCAGAAATCTGCCTGCCTCTGCCTCCTAAGTCCTGGGATCACAGGTGTGTGTCATCACCACCTGGCCTAATCATTTCTTTATTGTGAAAACATTCAAAAATCCTTTTGCTCAAGCACTTAATACTCTATATTTGTCACAAAATATTTAAGATACACAAAAGTGGCAAACAATAATATGAAATGACATTTTATGAGTCTAGAGGTGTAGCTCCGTGGTAGAGTGTATGCTTACTGTACATAGGGTCCTAGATTCAGGGAGAGACAGAGACAGAGACGTCGGGGGAGGGGCATTACCAATACAAGTCTTACCTTTGTGCAATCCTCCTCACTTGCAGTTCTGTCCTTCAAACATACTTAGCCACTCTCTGGAAGTTGGTGACTATTCAGGCACGCATCTTTAATACTTTCACCACATACTATATTTATGCACGTGTGTGGTCCTGAGGAAAACATAATACTATTTGCATGCTTCCAACCTTTCATCTCTTGTTTCATACAGTATATGCCTTGTAGGCATGTTTATGGGGTTTGCCCTGGTTGGTTCCTATTTGCTACTTCATACCCCATCAACTAAACATATAAAAGTGTTCTTATTTTCTCTAATTGTCTAATACTAGGGTTGTTTCAAACCAGAAGTAAAATTCTGATAAATATCTTTCAGCATACTGTATTTGTTCCTGATTTAAGATTATTTCCTAAGTATAGGAGTCAGAAAATAAATTGTCACACCTTAGGAAACATTTTGCAACATTGTGCTTTCCATAAAGATTGTGCAGCCTTTATGTTTTACACACACACACACCCCACACTCAAGTTTCTCATTTTTAAAGATTTTATTTTTTGGTTGTTTGTTTTGTGTTCATGAGTGTGGGTGTCCTTGAAGACAAAGGGTCCCCTGAAGCTAGAGTTAGTATGGTTGTGGGTTTTGCTGTATGGGTGCTGGGAACTGAACTCTGGTCCTCTGAAAAAGCATAAGGTGCACTGAGACATCTCTTTGTTTGTTTATTTGTTTTTATTTTTTGAAACAGGGTCATCTATGTAGGCCTGGCTGAGCTAGAACTTGCTATATATACTAGAATAGCCTCGGATTCACAGAGATCCATCTACCCTGCTTCTTAAGTGCTGGGATTAAAGGTGTCTACTACCATGCCCAACCCCTGAGTTCCTCTTTTTATTTTTTTAAATGCAATTATGTATTTTTGTGTTTGTGTTTGTGTGATGTATTTGTGTAAGAATGTAGCCATGCTACAGCATACTTGGGGAGATCAGAGGAACCCCTCAAGCGTCAGTCTTCAGCTCCCACAGTGTTTTGAGGGTGTCTTACTGACTGCATGCTGCTGCGTGGCATACTCCACAATAGCTGGCCCAAGAGCGTCTGTGGGATTCTGTCTCCACCTCTGAGCTTGCCACGGCATTTCTGGAATTATAGCATGCACTGTCAATCTGGTTTCGACGTAGGTTCCAGGGATGTAAAGTCAGGCCATCAAGGAAGGGGTCACCTTGGTCCAGGCTCCCCACTTTGTCACATGTCACTGTGGGATGATATCACTAGTTTTGTTTTCTTTTTTTTCTTTGCTCACAAAGAACTGGTACTTGGATTTGTGTTGATCTTTCCCATCAGGTTCTTTATTAATCATATTGCCTCTTTCCTGGTAGCATTTTCACTTCTTTGCCCAGCTCCCCCTAAAAGTTTCTAAGTTAACCCTTGGTCTTATTTGTTAACAATTGTCTTTCCTAGCTTTAAAAGAATGCTTTACAAAAAAAAAAAAGAAAAAGAAAAAGAAAAAAAAAGAATGTTTTTATTTATTTATTTACTTATTTTTTTTTTTAAAAAAAAACTATTTATCTTTATTCTATAAGAATTGTGTTTTGCCTGCATGCATGTCTGTATGGTGATGGCAGATCTGGAACTGGAGCTACAACAGACAGTTGTGAGCTGCCATGTGGGTGCTGGGAATTGAACTCAGGTCCTCTGGAAGAACAACCAGTATTCTTAACCACAGAGCCATTTCTCCAGCCCCTGGTTTGTTTTTTTATATATATATTTTATTTAATTTTATTTTATGGGTATTAGTGTGAGGGGGTGAAGTCCCCTGGAACTGGAGTTACAGACACTTGTGAGCTGCCATGTGGGTGCTGGTAATTGAACCCAAGTCCTCTAGAAGAGCAGCCAGCGCTTTTAACCTATTAGCCATCTCTCCAGCCCCTATTTTGGCTTTTTGAGACAAGGTTTCTCTGTGTGACAGCCCTGGCTGTCCTGGAACTTGCTCTGTAGACCAGGCTGGCTTCGAACTCAGAGATCTGCCTGCCTCTGTCTCTCAAGTGCTGTGATCAAAGGTATGTGCTACCACCACCCAGCTTCATTTTTTAAATAGTACACATCTTTTTGTAATTAAAGGGGGTTTAAATCCACTGGCTAACATGGCTGGTCATACACCATAGTATAGGACTTTATGATTATAAAACCATTGACACGTTGTTAAATTTGCAGGTTGCATGCTAATCTGAAATGTCTTAAAATTTATGATTCTCGTCGTTTCATCTCACCCATATCCCGGAGTTATCATGGGTTGGTGGAACTGTTAAAGGTACATCCTTGTGATTTGTGAACTATAGGAAGCCTACAATATCCTATGGAGGCCTTTAGAGGCTTTTTCCTGGGAGCTAGAGGGATGGCTCAACAGTTAAGAGCACTTGCTGCTCTTGCAGGGGACCCTCGTTAAGTTCCTAGCACTCACAGTGGGCAGCTCACAATCACCTGTAACTCCAGCTCCAGGGGATCTGACATCTTCATCCAGCCTCCACAGGAATCAAACTCATGCGCGCGCGCGCGCACACACACACACACACACACACACACACACACACACAAACCCCAAAAAACAAAAAAACAAAAAACAAAGCCCTTTATGTTTCCTGACTTTGTCATTTTTGTTGGGCACACAAAATACCCATGTCTAGAACTTTAAAAGCGTAAGAGATTTATTTGAGTTCATAGCTTTTAAGGCTAAAACGTCCAAGCTTGAGTAGCCAGATCTGGTGGGGATTTCTTAGTCATTTGTGTGGTCACTACAACTAAATACCTAACAAAAGCTACAGGAGGAAGGGGTTATTTTGCTTATGGTTCTAGAGGACACAGGCCACTGTGACAAGGTGTGGCAGCAGGATCAGAAGACATCTGGTCACGTGGCTTCTACAGTTGGGGGTGGGGGGGTGAGAGGGGAGGGAGAGAGAGAGGGAAGCAACCTGTGCTCAGCTCACTTTCTCCGTTTTCATTCAGTCCAGGATTCCAGCCCCTGGAATACCATCACCCTCATTTCTCAGCTAACGTCCTCTAGATAGTCTTTCACAGACATGCCCACAGCCGTGTTTGGCTGCTGATTCTAAATGGCGTCAAGCTGACAATCCAGATTAATCATCACAGACCTTGCACACTGCATGCCTCTTCACAGAGTGTGATTGAGAGCTGGGACAGCGCCTTCAGAGGAACAAGTAGAGGTGTTGGCAGAGTGGGGGTGGGGGTTCTTTACAGTAACCCACCTTTTGTAACTATTCCATCCCCACCCCACTCCCTGCACAAGGTCTAACCAGTTCCCCCAGGATGGCATTAATCCCTTCTAAAGTCAAGCCTACAGTGACCTCATTACTTCCTCCAGGCTACAAATTTGAGAGATTTCTTCACCTTTCAGTACACTAAATACGAAGCACTCAGCCCGCAGCATGTGAACCTTTGGAGGTCAGTGATAGATCAAATATAGTTATTTTTTGTAGTATTTATTAGACTCTATACAGGCCTCGTGTGTACTAGACAAGGGCTCTGCCACTGATCTGTAGCCTCAGCCCTTTCCTATTTATTTACAACCTGGAGATTGAACTCAGAGTCTTGTGTGTGCTAGGCAAGCATTCTGCAACTGAGTTATACCCTCAGATTCAATTTTTTTGTTTTTTTAAAACAATAACTAGCAAGACAGCCTGAGATACGTAAAGAAACCTTGTCTGGAAAACCAAAACCAACACCCCCCCCCCTGCAAAAACAAAAACAAAAACAAAAAAATCAACAAAACAAAAAACATGATGGTACACGCCTTTAATTTCAGCACTCAGGAGGCAGAGGCAGGCAGACCTTTGTGAATTTGAGACCAGCCTGGGTACAGAGTGAGTTCCAGGAAAGTCAGGGCTACACAGAGAAACTAAAAAAAGAAAAGAAAAAAGAAAAAGAAGGAGTAAGAACTCAACAGTAAACAGAGTTCAACTTTAAATGACCATTAATAATCTTTTAAATTGGGCTGGTATACTCTTTTAACCTCAGCACCCAGGAAGCAAAGGTAGGCAGACCTCTGTGAGTTCCGTTACAACCAGAGCAATATAGAGATTCTGTCTTAAGAAAAAACAAACAAACAGCAACAACATCAACAACAAAAATCTTCCAAGTTACTTTCACCATACTGCCCAATATTATGAAAATTGGCACTTAATTTTTTTTTTTTCTGGTTTTTTGAGACAGGGCTCCTCTGTAGCTTTGGGACCTGCCCTGGAACTCACTCTGCAGACCAGACTGGCCTCGAGCTCACAGAGATTCACCTGCCTCTGCCTTCCAAGGGTGCCATCACTGCCTAGCCTGGCACTTAATTTGTATTTCACTTTTTTGTTATTGTTTTCTTTGGTTTGGGTTGTTTTGTTTTTATTTGTTTGGTTGGTTGGTTTTGTTTTTCCAGACAGAGTTTCTCTGTCTAGCCTGGCTGACCTGGAACTCACTATATAGACCACACTGGTCTTGAACCTGGAGATCCACTTTTCTCTGTCTCCCTAGTGCTGGGATTAAAGGCATATGCTACCACTGCCTGACTTATTTCACTTTCCCTTTTTGCTTTCTTTCTTCCTTTTTTTTTTGTTTTTTTGTTTTTTTGTTTTTCGAGACAGGGTTTCTCTGTGGCTTTGAAGCCTGTCCTGGAACTAGCTTTGTAGACCAGGCTGGTCTCGAACTCACAGAGATCCGCCTGCCTCTGCCTCCCGAGTGCTGGGATTCCTTTTTTTTTTTAAAAAAAATATTTATTTATTATGTATACAATATTCTGTCTGTGTGTATGCCTGCAGGTTAGAAGAGGGCACCAGACCCCACTACAGATGGTTGTGAGCCACCATGTGGTTGCTGGGAATTGAACTCAGGACCTTTGGAAGAGCAGGCAATGCTCTTAACCTCTGAGCCATCTCTCCAGCCCCCTTCCTTTTTTTTTTTTTTTAAACAAAAATAAAAAGACAAGGTCTTGCTGTGTAGGACAGACTAGCCTTGAATTTTTCTGTTGCTCCAAGTCTCCCAAGTGCTAGGATTACAGGTGTGTACCACCGTATCCAGCTTACTTGTTATTTGTCAATGAATTTCTCCTGTTTTGAAGCATAGACACTTGTACTACCTTAAAATAAAGATGACCTTTAAAAAAACAGTCAAGATGTTGGCTGGATGAATCAGTGACTCCACGTGGGGAAGAGTAAAAATAATCATCCATTTGCCATCCTTATTCGTCCACCGCCGAAAAGAAAGGCGGAGAACTTAGGAGAAATCTGGGAAGCCTTATTGAATGAGTATTGCTCTTAATGGGTCAAAGCAGCTGTCAGTCTGAGGTCTGTGTTGAACACTTGCTTCTCGCTCAGGCCTGGAGCAGATGCTACAATGGATAAGGACGAAGAAATGACCTTTCAAATGGAGGAGGAGGTGAGTAGTGAGACATCAAGCTGCAGGTCGTGAGTCAGGTCTCTTTGAATCTGCTACGGAAAACGGGTTTTCTTGCACAGTAATCGACAGCCTCGAACTTTTTTGTTTCTTCCCTTGGGTCAGCCCATAAGCCATTAGCCATCTCTAAAATGCACAGATAGAGCTGGGGAGGTGTAGTTTAGTGGTAAAGTATTAGCATAGTATGAACGAGGCCTGGGATTTGAATGCTAGCACTATGGGTGTAAAAATAAAAATTATAAAAGATGCATTTGAGACCAGGCATAGTGGTGTGTTTCTATAAAGCTGACACTCAGGAGGCTGAGGCAGGAAAATCAGGAGTTCAAGGACTGCCTAGGCTACCCAGTGAGATCCTGTCTCACATCACACATACGTAACATGCATACATACATACATACATACATAGGTTAGTTCATTAAAATTATTGTTATTATTATTATTATTGGTTTTTCGAGTCAGGGTTTCTCTGTAGCTTTGGAGCCTGTCCTGGAACTCCCTTGGTAGACCAGGCTGGCCTCGAACTCACAGAGATCCGCCTGCCTCTGCCTCCCGAGTGCTGGGATTACAGGCGTGCGCCACCACCGCCCGGCCTAGAACTAGTTCTTGTAGACCAGGCTGGCCTCGAACTCACAGAGATCCGCCTGCCTCTGCCTCCCGAGTGCTGGGATTAAAGGGATGCGCCACCACCACCCGGCTATTAAAATTATTTTTTAAAGACTGATTTACAACAAGGATTTAGCTCAGTAACAGGGTACTTCCTATCATATGCAATGGCCCCTGGATTTGATCCAAAGTCTTGCAAAAGTAAATAACCACACAGAAATGTATTGCTGTTGTCTTATTTGCAATGAAATGGCAAAACGCCATTTTTCTTTAAGTTAGCAAAGAAGGCGCGTCAGACAGATAATTAAGGAGGCAGCGCAGGCATCAGACTGGATCAAGGAAAGGTGCATAGAGAGCACCCCTGCGAGACTGATTGATTGCCCTAGTTTAGGACTGCTGAGAGGGAGGTCTGAGTTACAAGGCATCACGCCATGCTCTGTGGGAGGACAAAGCTGGACGAGACACAGCCCCTGGTGTCAGGGATGAATGAGAGGAAATGCCAGGCTCTGTGCTCGCTTACCCTAGCATACCTCCCCTAGCGTCAAACATGAACGAGAGAAGACGGGCTTTTATTAAAAATCCTGGTACAGACAAATCCAGAAAGTGAACATTTTTACTCCGTCTTTTCAGTCTGACGATGTCATTCCCTGTGTCTTAATAGACTCTGTCTGAACGCCCAGCTGCTGGTGTTTTGACAGATAATACACAACCAGGCGACGGGAGCAGCACACGCAGAGGTCGCCTTGACTTGTTAGCAGATGTGATTTCAGAAACTACTTGCTGACTCAGAGGCAAGAAGGAAGTAAAAAATTCTCCCAGTTCTGTGGCCGGCAAAAGAACTGCAAGACTGTCAAAGTCTGAGTGACGCGAGCCTCTAACAGCGGCCAGCTTGCTCATTTGCCACGTTCATTAAGTCTAGACTGAAGTCTTTCCTCAAACTCAGAGAAGGAATGAGTCATGTGAATCATTTCCGGGGCCTCATATCCTGAACCAGGTGACAAAAGGACTAGACGCTTTCCCTGGCCCGAGGAACCGTTATTCACCTGATTTTGTTACAAGACCACAGCCTGGACTAGAAGAAAGGCCACTGCAGGATCCTCCTGTGCACCACGCCCACCTTTGTTCAAGAAGGCAAACACCCAGCCAGAGCTCATCCTGTGGTAGAAAGGTGATGGGCTGTGGAGGCAGGTTAGGTTGAATGCTGGCTTTGTCAGGGCAGAGTGGCTGCCTGCCAGTTAGTTAACCTCTTACAGACACAGGTTTCTCACTTCCCAGATGAGCTCTCTCTCTCTCTCTCTCTCTCTCTCTCTCTCTCTCTCTCTCTCTCTCTCTCCTCTCTCTCTCTCTTCTCTCTGTCACACACACACACACACACACACACACACGTCTGCACAAAGAGTTGTGTGTGGATGTCGTGCCTATTCGCCTATTCATAGCTAAGCAGCAGACATGCTAAGTGAAAGAAACCAGACAAAAAAGAACAAACACCTCGAGAGTCCGTTTACACAGGAAAGACAGCTTGACAGGGCTGGAGACAGAGAGTACCAGCAAATGCATTGCAGGATCATCCTAGGGAGATGGATGTGAGAGAATACCTTACTAAAGTGATGGGAGATTATGCTATCTAAACTAGACTGTAATGAAGCCATTAAGGCCACAGATGACTCAGTGGCTGAGGATTTTCACCGCCATGCTTCAGGACCTAATTCCAGCCCCAGGAATCTACACCATGTGAGGAGAACTGACTCCTCTGAGTTGTTCTCTGACCTCCACGTTTGTGCTGTGGAGATCAAAGTAATTAAATGTTTTAAAAGAAAAATTAAAAACCTGCTGAGCAGTGGTGGTGCGTGCGTTTAATCCCAGCACTTCAGAGGCAGAGGCAGGCAGATTTCTGAGTTCAAGGCCAGCCTCGTCTACAGAGAGAGTTCCAGGTTGGCCAGAGATACACAAAGAAACCCTGCTCAAAAAAACAAAACAAAAAAAAAAAAAACCCTCAAAACAAAAAGCTTACTAGTATCTAGTAAGTGCTCACTAGTATGTAGTAAGTGCTTAATATATATAGTCACATATATATTAAGCTTATATATATTATTATATAATATGTAAGTTATATCTAATTTTATGTTATTAAGTTTATTTATATTATTTTTATGTATATGAATATTTCCCCCCACATATATATAAGTGTACTTCCTGCATGCCTAGCCCCTGTGGAGAACCTGGAATTATGGAGAATTGTAAGCTACCATGTGGATGCCAGAATCCAAACCCAGGTTCTCTAGCAAGAATGCCACATGCCACATGCTCTTACCCTCTGAGCCATCTTTCCAGTCCCTTACACTATCTCCTTCTAATTTTTGCCACTTTGGCTGTAATTATTTTAAATATGCAAAGAACATTCATTTATTTCTACTTATTTAGCTTTAGATTCTGGAAAGTCCAAGATCATGGTGCTGGCAAATTCAGTGTCTGCTGAGGGTTGCTCTCTGCTTCGCCAATGTTGCCTTGAGGACTGTGTCCTGGAGAGGCAAAGGGGCCACTTCTCTCTTTCCATAACCAAATATTTGCACGATTGTTAACCTGTGATTTTGTTTGAAATCACTATGCTTATTCATGAACTTACTAAGTTCAAAGTCCTGGAGGCAGGACTCCTTGCAGAGCTCATGGTGAGTTCTTAGGATCTCTTCTCTAGCACTGTGAAAAATAAACAAGTGTAACCTAGTATCACCATGGTAATAGAGAAATAGTAACATTTGCTGTAAGTTGCATATACTATGAAAGTGTATGTAAGATACCCAGAAAGCTAAAAGTTCCCATCTGATACTAAATGTGTTGTCTTGTAAAGGCTTGCTTCCTTTAAGTGACAATGACAGAGATTGGGCGGGGGGGGGGGGGGATTTCAACTAGCAACAAGGGAGAAGTTCTCTTTGATGTCATCAGGATTTGATGATATCCAACAGTGAAAAGCAGATTGTTTGGTGCTCTAGTTGGTGGTGTGAACCTGGGAGAGTAGGGCCTAAAAAATGAGGAGGACTAAAGCCTCATGCAATAGCCAACTTTATTTAGAGCATCAAACAATTTATCCTCTGAGTGTTCAGAACAGTCACCGAGTAAAGTATATAATCACAAGGACAAGTCACATGTTACAAAAATGTATTTTTCCATAAAGGCATATAAACAACACTAGCCAGTTGTAATGAATAATCTAAAGTGGACTCACTCCTGTCTGCCACATCTGGGAGCGGCACTAGAGCACATTCCAGAACAATTCTGTGTTTTGAAGACACCGAGGTCTCAAGACTCTTGTTTTCTTCAGGTTTTCTCACAAACACTTAGAATTCTTCTCCTCACACGACTCCACTCTTGGGGCCGTGTTCCAGCAGTGGATCCCTTTACCATCCGACCTTCCCCTCAGAGGTGAAAACAATAGAGGGGTGCCTGTGTAAGGCTTGTCACAAAAGCCGCAGGCTGCTTCTGCTGTCTGACCAGATACTCGGAGATGGTCTGCCAAGGAGACTCAGGGTTCTGGCTCGTCAGACCTGGAGAGAAGTGAGGTAGTGTGACTTTGAAAGCAAGGACAGAAAGAAAGACACTGCTGCCTCAGTGAATAAGGTGGGGGCGAGTATGCCCGGTGTCACCCCAAAGTTTGGATGTGTATATAATTCTATTTGTGGGCACTGGGAACTTAGGACAGTTGATAAGTTCAAGCTGGGGTGATCCTCCCAGGTCAAGGAGTTATATGACGGTTACAGGCCTTGTCCCGATACTTACATTGGTACCTGTGGTGCCGTCTTAGTTAGGGTTTCTATTGCTGTGAAAAGACACCATGACCACAGCAACTCTTATAAGGAAAGCGTTTAACTGGGGCTGGCTTACAGTTCAGAGGGTTAGTCCATCATCATCATGGGGGAAGCATGGCAGCATGCAGGTAACTAAGAGTTTTATATCTGGATCTGCATACAGCAGGAAGTTACCGAGACACACTTCCTTCAGCAAGGCCACACTTCCTAATAGTGTCCCTGCCTATGAGCCTGTGGGGGTAATTTTCTTTCAAACCACCACAGATGCCTACGACCAGAAAGGCATCAAGACCCACTAAGAGGGCCTGAAGAGACGGCTCAGTGGTTAAGATCACTTGCTGATCTTGCAGAGGACCCAGGTTCAATTCCCAGGACCCACATGATGGCTCACAAGCCTCTGTAACTCCAGTTCCAAGAGAGTCAGTGCTCTCTTCTGGCCTCCACAGGCCCCACACATGTATGTGGTACCCACATGATGGCTCAAACCATTTATTAACTCCAGTTCCAGGAGATTCAAAGCTCTCTTTTGGTCTCCAAGGGCACCAGGCATGCATGTGGTACCCATGCATATGTCCAGGCAAAACCCTCATACACATCAATAAAAATAAATACATCTTTTTTTTTAAGCCGATGAAAGTGGGCAGGGGAAATCTCTCAGTTGGTAAAGTATTTGCCTTACAGCATGAGGACTTCAGATGAATCCCCAGCCTCATGTAAAAAGCTGTGGTGCTGGTCTACAATCATTTGGGAATGGAAAGATCGGAGGATCCCCGGTGCTTGCACTGTGGCCAGTCCAGCCAATTGGTGAGCTCCAGGTTCAGTGAAAAACCCATCTCAAAAAAAAAAAAAAAAACACCTAAGGTAGAGAACCGTAGAAGAGGATACCTAACACTGAATTCTGACCTTTTTTTTTTTAAAAAAAAAATAATTTACTTAACATTATTTTATGTGCATTGGTGTAAAGATACCAGATCCCCTGAAACTGGGGTTACAGACAGTTGTGAGCTGCCATGTGAGTACTGGGAATTGAACTCGGGTCCTCTGGAAGAGCAGCCAGTGCTCTTGACCACTGAGCCATCTCTACAGTGCCCTTGACCTATACACATACACATGCATATGGATCCACACACATATATATGCACACATTCAAATGAACATGAGAGAGGGGGAGAGGGAGAGGGAGAGGGAGAGAAAGAGAGAGAGGGGGGGGGGTATTATAGCCAGGAAAAGCCACAGGCGCTTCTCTAATAAGATGGAATATTTATGGAGGGGATATGTTTGTCCGTTTCATAGAAAAGAAACTAGAGGACTTGAGGAAAGCAAGAGGCAAATGTTAATTTGGATATGAGAGGTTAGGAGCCAGGCTAACAGTTTCTTAGCATGAATAAAGCCCTGGCCTCAATCTCTAGCACCGCCAACAGCATTGGTAAATTAGACTGGATTTCTCTTTTAAACATTTTATTTGTTTGTTTCATTTTGCTTGTTTGAGACAAGGTCTCTCTCTCTAGTCTTGGCTAACCTGGAGCTTGGTATGTAGATCAGGTTGACTAGGATTCATATGTACCCTCGTCTGTCTGTCTCTTGAGTCCTAGGGTCATAGGCATCACCATATCAAGCAACTGGCTTTTCTTTTAACTGCAGTGTCCTGACATTTATGACTCTGCCCAAGAGGTGACTAAAGAAAATTTGCTTTTACAAGTTAGTAGCACCCGACCAATAGGAAAAGCATCAGGAAACAGAATACACTTTCCTTCTCAGGATAAAGGCGAGAGACTGAGGACCACAGAGGCAGCATGATGACTCATGGACTTTCTGTTTTGTGTTTGATTCTGAATGTTCATTAAACTCAGTCAATGAGGATTAAATATTTTCAGGAGATCTCATTTTCTGACTCCAGCAGTCTACGGCTATTATCTCTGGTGGCTTCAGTGTCTTGGGCTATGAAGATCCGTTTGCAGACCCCTCCTCTAACCCTGGGGCTGCCAACTGGGGTATGAGAATATAACAGGCTGACCCCAGGCTTCCTCTCAATCTCCATAAACTCTGGTCTGTCTTTCCCAAGATGTGCACATCTGTACCTCCATATGCTTAGTCCAAAGGGCCAGTTTCTCTTAGTTTATCCTCCTTCCCACCCTCCCTCCCTTCCTTTCTTTTGGTTTTTCAAAACAGGGTTTCCTGGAACTCTCTCTGCAGATTAGGCTGGCCTGAAATTCCAAAATCTGCCTGCCTCTGCTTTCCAAGTGCTTGGGATTAAAAATAGTGCCCCAGCTAATTTGTCCTCCATTTCTGTTGCTTTTTCTTTTATTGTTTTGTTTTGTTTTTAAGACAGGTCTCTCTATGTAGCCCTGGATGTCCTGGAACTTGCTCTGTAGACCAGGCTGGCCTCAAACTCACAGAGATCTGCCTGCCTCTGCCTCCCGAGTACTGGAATTAAAGGTGTGTGCCACCACTACCCAACTCTTCATTCTTTCTTCTCTTCCCCTATTTTCTTCTCTGTTACCTTTCTTTCTTTCTTTCTTTCTTTCTTTCTTTCTTTCTTTCTTTCTTTCTTTCTTTCTTTCTTTCTTTCTTTCTTCCAAGGTCTTGCTATTTCAAAGGCTGTCCCTGCTTCAGCCTTTCCAGTAGTTGTGACCATGGGGCATTGCTATGCCAGGGTCCCTGCTCTCTTCCCCTCTTCCTCTTTTTTATTTTGTTTTTACTTTTATTCAGACAAACAAACAACAACAAACAATTGCAGAGGCTCACCAAGTAGCCCTGGCCGGCCTCAAACTCAGAGCTCTGCCTGCCTCTACCTGCAGAATACTAGGCTTAAAAGTGTGTGCCACCATGCCTAGCTCCCAGCCCATTTCTTGACTCTTGCGTTTGTTCAGCAAGGAGTTGTTCTGTCCAGCACTTTTGTTCTCTACTGAAGGCAGAAGGGTAAAATTAAAAGTCACAAGGGACTGTGAAGATAGCTCAGTCAGGAAAGGGCTTGCTTTGTGGTCCTGAGAATGACATACACATGTAACCCCAGCTCAGGGAAATGCAGATGAGTGGATCCCTGGGGTTCACGGGCCACCCTACTAGACAAGTCCCAGGTCAGGAAGAGTCCCTGTCTCTAAAAATAGAGAACTGAAATGCCAGGTTGTCCTGTGGCTTCCACATATACACATATATGAACTTGCTCTGACTTCCTCTGTCTCTGTCTCTGTGTGTCTCTCTCTCAGCATGAGTTACCCCAGGGTATTGTGGAAGGCAATGTGTTGAGATGCACTGCCCAAACTGACTAGGAGGACAGCATTTGACTTCAGGTTCTGCTTCATGGCTTTAGCCTTGGACAAGTCCCTGAACTTTCCCCACCTTCACCCCATGGTGTTAGGGATAGAACCATGGACCCCATGCGTGCTGGGCAAATGATCTACCAATATACATCTTTTTCCCCTTTTGAAGCAGTCTGTCTTGCCATAAACCACTATCATGAGTCTTTCAGTTTTCTGAAATCCATCCCTTATCTAAGTGGAGTTGGTAATATCTACTCTCCCAGGTTGCTGTGGACCTGAAATGATAAATGTGAAAGAAAACACATACATACACACACACACACACACACACACACTCACACACGCACCATAGTGCTTCTCTGTCTGTGTGTCGGTCTGTCGGTCTGCCTTTCTCTCTCTGTCTGTCTGTCCTTCTATCTGTCTCTCTTTCTTACCCACTTTGTGCTGGGGATCAAACCTTGGCTTCGCAAATGCTAGCCAAGTGTTTTCTGCCCAGCTAATCTTTTATCCCAAGAGAGTGAAATAAAAAGTCACCTTTTGTTATTGTCAGCATGGTTTGTTTTTATTTTATTTCTAAGCTTTTTTTTTAACATGTGTTGACTCACTGCATGTGTGCACCCCACCATGTGTGTAGAGGCCAGAGGACAACCTGTGGGAGTGAGTGTCAATTCTTTCCTTCTACCATGGGGGATTGAACTGGGTCTTCAGGTTTGGCAGCAGATGCCTTTACCCACTGAGTCATCTCACCGGCTGGATAGCGGATTTGATGGAGCACTTAAAAAAATATCCTAATGTATTTCAGCATCTTACAGATGAAAATTAAATGGAAATTAGTAATTTGGTGGTACATACCAGCACTGTAAACGATAGAGAGAGGCAGGAGTCTCGGGAGTGTGAGGTCAGCCTGGGCTGTATACCATGACTCTCATCTCAAAACAACCCCCCAGCTCCCAAATGCAATATGATTTCTCGTGACTTTCAAAGCACACACATTTTCCACAGATTGTTCACAGGTGCGTGCATATGTCAGAAGAAGCACTTACAATGGGTAGAAAGCACCGTAATTCATGTTAATGGCTACTCCGGGAAGGAAGGGGCCGTGGAGATAGACTGGGGACTTCAGCTAAAGCTGAAGGAAGGAAGGGGTGGGGAGGGGGAGCAGAGGGAGGGAGAAAAAAAGAGGGGACGGACTGTCAAAGCAAATGAGGCAAATGAGAGATAGAGTCTCTCACTGGACATGGAGCTCACCAACTGGCTAGACTGTCTCCACAGCCACAGCATTGGAAGTACAGGTATGTGCCACCATAGCTGGCTTCTCTAGTTATTTAATGTGGCTGCTGGGGATTTGAACTCTGGTCCTCATGTTTGTACAGCAAGCACTTTTCCCCACTGAGGAGTCTTCCTGCCCCCCCCCCCCCAGCCCACCTCCTCACACCACCCCCATAAAAAGTGTTTCAAGGCTGGGCATGATGGTACATACCTGTAACAGTGGCCCTCTGGGGGCAGCAGCAACAGCAAGTTCAAGGCTAGGGTTGGGTATTTACTGAAGCTTTGTTTCAAGAAACAAAACGCATTTTGGCTCAGTGCTGAAAATCTGGAGAAAACACAGAGGGTTACCAATAGTAACAGCAACTACCCAACCTAACAGCAATAATCACTGCCGGTGTGCTTGGCATATCCATTATCCATCCTTTTCTTCATTTACAGACACAAATGCAGTTTTAAAACAGTTGGATGGCTTTATTTTGTGATACTTGGGCTACCTGCTGGCAGCTAGGTTAGACTGCCTTTGGCCCAGGTGTCAAACAGCAGGCTTCAAACAAACAAAACAATTTTCAACCCCTTTTATTATGGAAGTTTCTGGTTCATAGACTTGTCCTTCACGAAGGATCTGCTGTGTAGTGTGTAAATATTTAATTTAATCCACATCCACTTAGGCCTTCTGGTGTTTGTTATTCATTTATATTTCACCATGCTACATAGTGCCAAATTTATCTGCCAATTCACTCCGTTCCATTTATTTGAAGAAAGAAAGGGAGGGAGAGAGAGAGGGAGGGAGGGAGGGAGGGAGGGAGGGAATCAGAATGGTTCCTTGGTGATGTAAGGATAGCAGATATTCAGACAATCAACTACATTTTTCCTATTGTCTGCTTGGCTTACAATTAGATGTGTTTTTCCTACCTAAATAATAAATGAGGATATATTTTTCTCTTTCCATTCTTTTGAGTTTTTAACAATCGACTTTCTTTTCTTTGAATGCAAATCCAAAGTTAAGTTTTGAAAACCCAATCAAGGCCGGGCGGTGGTGGCACACGTCTTTAATCCCAGCACTTGGGAGGCAGAGGCAGGCGGATCTCTGTGAGTTCGAGACCAGCTTGGTCTACAATAGCTAGTTCCAGGACAGGCTCCAAAACCACAGAGAAACCCTGTCTCAAAAAAGAAAAAAAAGAAAGAAAAGAAAAGAAAACTCAATCAAACAGCCTGGATTTGGCGCCTAACATGTGGGACCCTCCCTTCCCTGGCCAGGATAGTAGTCAGTAGCTAGTAGCTGTGTAAATTCAAGTTCATTAAGACTAGAGTTGCTGGCCATGGTGGCACTCACCTTTAATCCCAGCACTAGAGAGAGGTAGAGGCGTTTGAGGTCAGCCTGGTCTACAAGAGCTAGTTCCAGGACAGGCTCCAAAGCTATAGAGAAACCCTGTCTTGAATAAAACCAAAAAATAAAATAAAATAAAAGAACTTGTTTCAAACAAACAAAACAAAACAAAACCCCCAAACCAACCAACCAAACAACAACAAACAGAGCTGAAGGTATAGCTCAGTGGTGCTGTGTCTTGTCAGCATACCCAAAGAATTGGGTGTAACTGCTAGCACCCCAAAATGAATGAATGGGTGGAAGAATTAAGACAAAGGTCAGCTCTAAACCGCACTAACTAGTCCTACTTCCTTTTTTTTTTTTTTCTCTGTGTACCTTTGGAGCCTGTCCTGGAACTGGCTCTGTAGATCAGGCTGGCCTTGAATTCAAAGAGATCCACCTGCTCTGCCTCCCTAGTGCACCACCATGGCTGGCTAGTTAATCCTACTTCTTTTTTTTTAAATATTTATTTATTTATTTATTATGTATACAGCATTCCTTCCATGTATGTCTGCAGGCCAGAAGAGGGCACCAGACCCCATTACAAGATGGTTGTGAGCCACCATATGGTTGCTGGGAATTGAACTCAGGACCTTTGGAAGAACAGTCAGTGCTCTTAACCTCTGAGCCATCCTTAATCCTACTTCTTTTCTTTCTTTCTTTCTTTCTTTCTTTCTTTCTTTCTTTCTTTCTTTCTTTTCCTTTTTTATTGGGATTGGTTCTGCGGGTTGGCTATTTCCAGAGCCAGGAGAGCATGCAACTTCAGTTTCGCTTTGGAAACCTCTGCTGGCTCACGGGTGGTTGAAGAAGGTGTAAGGAATGTGAGGGATGAAGGCAGAGCCTACCAGAGTCCCCTCTGATCTTCCCTAGAGATGACTGTTTGTTGTTGTTCTCTCTCTCTCTCTCTCTCTCTCTCTCTCTCTCTCTCTCTCTCTCTCTCTCTCTCTCTCTCTCTCTCTTTGGGGTGGCACAGGACACCAGACCTTGAGCAAGGTAGTCAAGCACTCTACCTACCACTGAGCCCATACTTTGAAATTCAAACTTTGATCTTTTCTCAAGCTAACAACTCACGGTGTGATTTTTCTCTTGTGAGTCTAGGCAACAGCAAGCAGCAGAGTTCCTAGTCAGCCTGAGATCAGGAGAGGAAACCGCCAAACTCTGTTGTTTACCCTGCTAGGCTATGTCATGTCATACATCATGTATATTAAATGCATGTTTGAGACAAGGTCTCACTATGTAGCCCAGGATGGGTTTGAACTTGCGATCTTCCTGCCTTGGCCTCCTGAACTCGAGGATTGTAAGTGCACCCCACCATGCCTGCCTTTAAATGTGTTTCTCATGTTTAGCATCTATTTAGAGTGCACTTTCACGCATGCAGATGACGGTGCCTGGGCGGAGCTCTGAGGACAAGTTTCAGCCCTCAGGTCTCTCCTTCCACCATGTGAATTCTGGGGATCAAATTCAACACTGATGGCCAAGATTGGTGGCAGGTATCCTTACCCACTAAGCCATCTTGCCCCATTTTTGTTTTTGATACACATCACTCTGTAGTCCTCACTGGCCTGGTACATGCTTCAGTCCAGGCTAACCTTAAACAAGGCATACTTCCTGCCTCAGCCTCCTGTGTACTGGGATTACAGCAGTGTGCCACTATGTCAGATACTAAATGGATTCATTGTCGCTATTTTTCCAAACACCGTCTCAAATAGCTTGAGTGCACAGGCTGTGTCTTGGACTATTTTTTGTTTTTGTTTTTTTTTTTGTTTGTTTGTTTTTAAACAGGGCCCCGCTATGTAGCCCTGGCTGGCCTCAGATTCACAGAGATCTGCCTCCTAGTGCTGGCATTAAGACATGTGCCACCATGCCCAGCTGGGTTTTTGTTTTTCAAGGCAGAGTTTCTCTGTGTAGCCTTGGCTCTCCTGGAACTCACCCTGTAACGAGGCTGGCCTTGAACTCACAGAGATCTGCCTGCCTCTGCTTCCTGAGTGCTGGGATTAAAGGCACACACTGCCACTGCCCGGTGGGTCTTGAAATCTTGGTCCTCTGCTTCTACTCCCAAGTGTTAGGATTATAGGTGTGCTCTGCCACACCTAGTCCTTACATGCACTTTTCACTTATGGGTAATTTGTTTGTGTGCTGGTTTTGTTTTTGCAGTTCTGGCTACCACCGCCCGGCCCAGATGATACTTTCAATTTATGTTGGAGTTATTGGGGACACATATTGTCAAAGTGCATCTGTATTCCCTTTTGAAAAATAAATGAGTGATTCTCATTAATGCAGTGTATAGAAAACAGGAATTGGCTAGTACGTGTTCCGTGATTTTATAAGGCCCGTACGTGGTTACGGTACAAAATCATCCCTAGTAGGGTAGACATCTTGATAAAATAACACCTGCTAATCTTCTCATTGAGGAAAAAACAATTCGCAAGTGAGATTTCCAGTGAAAACGTCTTTCTAGAATTCAGGAGGGGCTGTAGTTGTAGCTCAGGGCTAGAAGGATGGCCTAGCCGGCCTGGGCTCCATCCCGAATTCCTGGCAAAAACCAAACCAAACTAAACCAAACCAAACTGCTGACATTCCCTATGACCTCTGTGAGGTGCTATTTAACCTTTTCATTC
Organism: Microtus ochrogaster; assembly: GCF_000317375.1. Taxonomy (NCBI): domain Eukaryota; kingdom Metazoa; phylum Chordata; class Mammalia; order Rodentia; family Cricetidae; genus Microtus; species Microtus ochrogaster. Next base: position 25,464,543 of record NC_022012.1, on the reverse strand, counting down.
TCCTGTAATTTTCCGTTGGCTTTCACCAAGGTTGGCTGTGTTGCTATTTGTGAATGGCTCAATATGCCATTTAAACCTTAAATCACCTCATTTTATTAGAACACCTACAAAGTTTTTATGATTTCAATTAATAAAAGTATGTCCTTTGCAATAATTGCCTTGGACCATAAGCACAAAGTTAAAAACGCTCAGGAAATTATGTAAAACTGTAAAACCCTTCAGCAAGTGACAAATGTGTGCGTTAGGCACTAAGCCATTTCAAATAATTTTGAAGTCGCTTTCACAAAATACTCTCAGCCAGAGAGGTCAACTGAAGAAAGGAAATGCTGTGCCAAACTGTAGAAAAATTCAAGCTGGGGCTCCAGCAAGATCGCAGTGGAGAGGCAGTCAAGTAAACAAGGCTGAACAGAGTGAGGCCTCGCTCTGCAAGAACTCGGAGACACAGGTAGGCGGTAGGTGTGCTCTCAAATCTCAGATGGCACAGGGCTGCAGGGGAGAAAGCAGTCACTGGGTAACAGAATCCCAAACCACCAAGGTCTCTAATTAGCATGGTCAACTTGTTAGGAAGAGAACAGGCAACTGCTTCTGACTGCCCACCCCACCCCACCACCCCACCCCGGCACCCCCAAAGACACTTTAGTGCACACCTGCAGAGTCTCCGGGGTAAAGGAGAGAGATTCAATTGATGTGATACTCGTCTTCTCTGAACTGCACACCAACACCAGGGTGTGTGCCTCACCACGTCCTCCTCTCAGCCCTCTGGGGCTAATCATCACCAGCTCCTCATCTTTGCCTCTTTGTATTAGCAATAATGAGCTCGGGGAGCGCTTCTGAGAAGCTGTGCTGATTTTAATCAGCCATGCCGAGTCACTAGTTACAAATAATCTTTTTGAAGATATTTTTATGGCCACACTCTGATCCCCCCAGTAAGAACGGTTGTGTGCTTATAAAAAGCACATTCCCAGGCCTCACCCAGGACCCAGTCAGTCAGAATCGTTACAGAGAGGCACCAGAAATCTGCATTTTAATAAGCTTTCTTTGTAATTCTTTATGTACATTAAATTTTGAGATTGAATATATGGAATTTTTTTTGTTTGTATGTTTTTCTTTTTCTTTTCTTTCTTTCTTTTTCCTTTTTTTTTTTTTTTTTATAACAGGGTTTCTCTGTGTAACAAGCCATAGCTGTCCTGGAACTAGCTCTGGAGACCAGGCTGGCCTCAGACCCAAAGAGAGCCACCTGCCTCTGCCTCCTGAGTGCTGTTATTAAAGGTGTGCCCTACCACCGCCCAGCCTGCTTTTGTTTTTTTTTGTTTTTGAGACAGGGTTTCTTTGTGTAACCTAGCTGTCTTGGGACTCACTTTGCAGAACAGGCTGCCTCTGCTGTGCCCCACCCCACCCCCCACCCTTTCACACACATCCAGACACACACACACACACACACACACACACACACACACACACGCACGCACGCACGCACCCTGCACCTCCGCCCTTAGTGCTGAGAGTAAGTGCCATGACAGCACCACCACTCAGCTAGATGACAGACACTTTAGAAAAGTTTTTTAATTTGCTTTTTACTCTATAGAATCAGGTTTGAAATTCAACAAAATCTCTAGATCAGAATAAAGAAAAAAAACAATAATTATGCAATAGTTCCGGGCCAGAAACAGCAGCTGTAGGCACAGTTTAACAGTATAAGGACTTCTAGAGAGTTTGGGGAATTGGCAAGCCCTGGGCGATGATTTAGCTCTGATTTTCAAGCTAGTGGCAATTTCAAATACCGTATTCCATGAACTGAGGGTTGCTCAGTGGTACAGAGCTTGTTTACTGTGGAGAAGGCCTAGGGCTCCACTCTTAGCACCACAAAACGAACACAACTGTTCGTAGTTGGAACTGTCGGTAAGTTTTCATCTGTTTTCATTGTGCGTGTGCGTGTGTGAGTATATGCGCATGAGTGTGTAGGTTTGCATGCCTGGCTGTAGTATGACACTGGGTGTTTCTGTTTATCACTGTTTGCCTTGAGATGGAGCCTCTCACTGAACTGGAAGCTCACCCGTTTTGGCTCAACTGGCCAGCCAGGGAGCTCTCCGCTTGTTCCTTCCTGCATTGCCGGGGTGATGGGCACTTACAGTCATGCTGCACTTTACACTAGCGCTGAGATTTGAATTCAGGTCCTCAGGTTTGCCGTGCAAATGTTCTTATCCATTGAGCCAT
>NC_022012.1:25460589-25462229 GCF_000317375.1 Microtus ochrogaster | reverse complement strand
CTGTGGCTTTGGAGCCTGTCCTGGAACTAGCTCTGTAGACCAGGCTGGTCTCGAACTCACAGAGATCTGCCTGTCTCTGCCTCCTGAGTGCTGGGATTAAAGGCATGCACCACCATTGCCCGGCTGTCCCAGGCCTTTTAGTTCCAGTTATTTGTAACTTGAAAATAGAAAATAAAAATTTTCTTTGTTTTCTTTTCTTTCCTTTCTTTTCTTTTTTTGAGACAGGGTTTCTTCTGTGTAGCTCTGGCTGTCCTGAAACTTGATTTGTAGATCAGAAAATAGAAATTTCTATCCTATATACTACAGAATGGATTTTATAAAGGTAGATTGAATGAGAAAGCAGTTTATAAACAATAAATTTACAGTCATTAAGTCTAAGGAGTAGAGACTTGTTCTTCTACTGACTAATGCTTTATCTCAAAAAAAAAAAAAACCACAAAGCATCCACTAATCCAATATTATCCTCTGTGAATGAGGGCCAAGTCTGGGTCATGAGTGAACTCTACTGTGGAGCAATGCATTCATTGTCTTTGCGATTGTGTTAACCATGTGGTGATTTCCAGTGATCGTGGCGTCTTTAGGACCATTCATAAGCATAGACACAACTGAAACTCTCGGCCCTCTTGCTGTTTGTTTTCTTGGTCTTTTGAGACAGGGTTTCTCTGTGCAGCCCTAGCTGTCCTGGAACTCACTCTGTAGACCAGGCTGGCCTCGAACTCACAGAGAACCTCCTGCCTCTGCCTCCTGAGTGCTGGGTGCACTACTTCCACCCAGCCTCTCTTGTCATTTTTCTTCATATTGTTTCTTTTCCACTCTTCATTTAATGTTATTTATTTGGTTTTAAAATAAGTCATCCAGCCGGGCGGTGGTGGCGCACGCCTTTAATCCCAGCACTCGGGAGGCAGAGGCAGGCGGATCTTTGTGAGTTCGAGACCAGCCTGGTATACAGAGCTAGTTCCAGGACAGGCTCCAAAGCCAAAGAGAAACCCTGTCTCGAAAAACCAAAAAAAAAAAAAAATAAGTCATCCATTAGGAAATGTCAAAAGTATACAAAGCTACAGAAGACAACATCACTTTCTCTTTCTCCTGCCCATTTACCTAGTTCCCACCCCTTTCTTAGAAAATCCCTACGGTTGATTTCATGTGTATATTTTCTGACTTAATTTTATTTATACATGACATAGCTGCATATATTCTCCTATTTTTATTTCTTCTCTCACACATGCTAAGCAGGGACTCTGCCACTGAGACTCCTCTTTTAACTAAAAGTCGCTACTGTACTAACTTTGTTTTGTGTGTGAGAATGTGTAGGGGTCAGAGGTCAGCCTGTCAGAACTGATACTCTTTTTCTACCACAGGGGTGGTAAGGATGAAATTCAGACTGTCAGGCTGACAAGAAGTAAAGAAGTACCTTAGGGCCGGGCGGTGGTAGCACATGCCTTTAATCCCAGCACTCGGGTGGCAGAGGCAGGCGGATCTCTGTGAATTAGATACCAGCCTGGTCTACAGAGCTAGTTCCAGGACAGGAACCAAAAGCTACGGAGAAACCCTGTCTCGAAAATCCAAAAAAAAAAAAGCCGGGCGATGGTGGCGCACGCCTTTAATCCCAGCACTCGGGAGGCAGAGGCAGGTGGATCTCT
>NC_022012.1:25459171-25460402 GCF_000317375.1 Microtus ochrogaster | reverse complement strand
AAAAAAAAAAAAAAAAAAAAAAAAAAAAGAAGTACCTTGTACCCAAAGCCATCTCACCGCTACTCCCCTTTCATTTTCTAACACAGTGGCCGCATCCTATACACAAGTTCTGTGCCTTTCTTGTTTTGTCTAACAATAAACCTTGGAGCTCTTTCTGTAATAGAACCTTTTAGTGTTTTGAAGTAGGGTTTTGCTATGTAGATGAGGCTGGCCTTGAACTCTGGCTCTTCCCGTCTCAACCTCTAGACGTTACTAGGAATACAGATGTGTCTGTACCACTGTGCTCCTACTCGTCAATCTTTTTTTTTTATTCCATCTGAGGTGAGTTCGTCATAGAGATGTGTCATCATTCATGGAAGGCTTCCAGCCTTTTGCTTTTATTAAGGAGCATGAGCTTCATTCATTAGGACTCATTGTGTGAGTGCATCTGTAGGATAAATCCCACCTGGCTTGTTTGCCAGCCTCTGAGTAGTTTGGTTGAGACTATCCCAAAGTTATGCACATCTTTCTTCTATCAGGAAGCAAAATAGTACACAGTACTCTACAAGTAATCTCCATAGTCCAGAGTACAGGAAGATTACATTTCTGTCCTTTTGTTCTTACAAAATCAGCTCTGCCAGAATTATAAAACAATTTTTAAATGGCCTAATAACTGCTCCAAACTAAGGCTTATTAAAAATAATGGCCTACCGTTAATGGAAGAATATTACGTTTCTGAACACAGTGATTTTCAGTTTTCTTGCACCACTACATTTTAGACTTCTTTTATTCTTTAACACATGTTCCTTTTATTGATTCCCTTCTTAGCGGAAGCGTTTGATTAAGGCCAAAATTGCTGAATACACAATAATAAAAGCAATTATAAACAAAGAGCATAATGGGAAATACTATAACTGTCTAGAACGCATGGTGGCTAAATGTTCTAATACAGAGCATTTCGTCTCAGGTGGGAGAGATGGCTCAGTAGTTAAGAGTTCTGGATGATTTTCCAAAGGATCTGGGTTCTATTCCCAGCATCCAAATGGTGGCTCAGAACCACCTGTAACTCCAGTTCCAGGAAATCTGAAGCTGCTTCTGGCTGTGTAGTCACCAGGCATGAACGGTACACAGGCATGCGTGTGGGTAAAACACCCATGCATAGAACATTTTTTTTTTTTTGTTTTTTGTTTTTTGTTTTTTGTTTTTTGTTTTTTGAGACAGGGTTTCTCTGTGGCTTTGGAGCCTGTCCTGG
>NC_022012.1:25457889-25458896 GCF_000317375.1 Microtus ochrogaster | reverse complement strand
AGTGCTGGGATTAAAGGCGTGCGCCACCATCGCCCGGCTGCATAGAACATTTTTAAACGTCTTTAAAATCTTCATCCCAAGTGGGTGGAGCGATGGCTCAGTAGTTAAGAGCATTTGCTGCTCTTGCAGAGGACCCAGGTTCTGTTCCTAGCATCTTAATTCACAAAGATTTGTAACTCCAATTCTTGGGTATCTGATACCCTTTTCTTGCCTCCACAGCACCTGGCATGCATGTGGCATACATACATATGTACATACATACATACATACAAAACACACATACACATAAAATAACAATAAATACATCTTAGAATATTTCATCGCATTATCAGATCATATCTTTCAATTTTAAGCTTTAAGAAATATAATCACAATAAAAATGTAGAATTTTTGCTGTTATTTTTTGGAACAGAGTCTCACGGGAATCCAGGCTGGCCTTGAACTTGCTGTGTAGTTGGGATGACCTTGAACTCCTGGTTCTCCTGCCTGCTACCCCCCAAATGCTGGGATTACAGGTGTGTGCCAACATATAGGACATCAAATAGAGAATACTTTTAGTCCCTGAAATAGTCTGTAATCTATCAGCATCTAAGGCAGTGGTTCTCAACCTGTTGGTCTTGATCCTTTGGCAAACCTCTCTTTCCAAAAATATTTTCATTACAGTTTATAACAGTAACAAAGTTGCAGTCATGAAGTAGCAATGAAACTAATTTTATGTTTGAGGGTCATCACAACATGAGGAACTGTTAAAGGGTCAAAGCATTAGGAAGGTCGGGAACCACTGGTCTAAGGTATCAACAATTACTTGAAAATTTGAAAATTTCCAGTTTTTCTTAATTTTTTTTTTTTTGGTGGTATCTGACTGTATAGTCCAGGCTGACCTCAGACTCACACGCCTCTCGCCTCTGTCTCCTGAGTATAGTATCTCCTGAGGGTAGTATCTCCTGAGTGTAGTATCTCCTGAGGGTAGTATCTCCTGAGGGTAGTATCTCCTGAGGGTAGTATCT
>NC_022012.1:25420776-25457789 GCF_000317375.1 Microtus ochrogaster | reverse complement strand
TATCTCCTGAGGGTAGTATCTATCTCCTGAGGGTAGTAGCTCCTGAGGGTAGTATCTCCTGAGGGTAGTATCTCCTGAGGGTAGTATCTCCTGAGTGTAGTATCTCCTGAGGGTAGTATCTCCTGAGTGTAGTATCCACTCTGCTTTATTGTCGATTCATTCCCAATGATTCACTAAGCGGCAGGAAGAAATAAGACTAACTCTAAGGCCATTTTAAAGGATTTATGGGACCTTCTCAAACAAATGGCTCTGATTTACTTTGCTAGGAGGCGAAACTTCCAAGTGGGCGTGGTGATGCACTCCTTTAAGCCCAGAATTTGGGAGGTAGAGGCAGAAGGATCTCCGAGTTCCAGGCCAGCCTGGTGGACAAAATGAATTCCAGGACAGCCTGGGCTATACAGAGAAACCCTGTCTCAAAAGAAAAAAAATACAAAAATAAATGAATAAATAAGTACATAGGTACAACTTCCTTAATGGAAAACCACAAGCATCCTCTGATGTTCACTTTAATTGTCTCGGTGTGACGTTCTCAGTTAGTACTGTGTGTTTCTTCTGTCAGCAGGCCCACATGACCTTTTACCATGATTGCTCAAACAGGAGTGAAATAGACTTGGGGAAAAAAAAATATCTGCCGGCATTTCCTCAAGGGAATGCCTAAAAAGAAGGTTAGTAGGTTGAGAAACTAAGACAGAGGTCTTGAAGAGCACATAAAGTAGATGGATAGTTGTGTTTCTGTTCATCCGTTATAATCAACACAGAACATAATTCATAGAAAACAAGAGAACTGGAGACTGAACACCAGAGAACGGCTTATCAGGAGTAAACAAATTGGGGTTGTAGATGAGGAACTGGATGGGAAGCCATTCCTTATCAATTTTCAAAGACACAAACCCTCCCATCTGCTGGTATTGCACCCTTTGTCACTGTACGTTCAAGTCAATACCTAGGGAAGCAGCCAAGAGCCTGAGACGAAAACCCACACAAAAGAATAAGTCCCCTTTGCACGGATGGGCGATTGCCCCACACAGCAATCTTTATGACATCATTTTATCTGGTGACATTAACTTGATCTTGAGATATCCCACTACCACTTATCTTCACCTCATGTGTGTAGTTCTGCGTATGAAAGCCTTATAGTTTGTCTTTCTGCGTTCCATGCAAACGAGCTCTACCAGATTTGAAAGGTGGTTCTTAAATCACTGGAGCGATTTAAGAAACAGCTATACACTCTAAACTACATGTATTAAATATTCACTTGTCTCCATTTCAAAGTCCCCCCCCTTTCCTTCTCCCTGACCCCACCATGCATATGTCAATATAGTGTATGTATACGGATAAGATCTTAGAGGCCAGAAGATGTCAGGTGCCCAGCTCAAACAGTTGCCATCTTACTCTCTTGAGACAAAGGTCTCTCATTGAACCTGGAGCTAGGCAGGCAGTCAATAACCCTCCTTCCCCCCCACCTCCCTCCAGCATTGGGGTTATATTTTGTTTTATTTTTCACTATGAAACCTTGACCATCCTGGAACATACTATGTAGACCAGGCTGACCTCAAACTCATAGAGATCTATCTGCCTTTCTTTCTCTTGAGTGCTGGGGCTAAAGGCATGCACCACTAACCCAAGCATTTCATGCCTAGTTTGTTGTTTTTTTTCATGTGGGGGCACGGACCTGAACTCAGGTCCTTATGCTTGTACAATTAGTCTTAAACACTGAGCCATGTCCCCACATCATTTTTTTTATTGTAATTTTAAAATGCCAGTGAGTGAGCCCTGCACTGGACCATCTCCTCAGCTCCTCTCCGGCTCTTCTTCTAAAGGCAACCTTTTACTTTTTATTTCCACTCTAAATGCTTTTTAATTTGCATCTCAAAAGGGGGGAAAGTATGTGGTGGTTTTAAGAAAATGGCCCCCCAAAGGAGTGGTACTAATGGCAGGTGTGCCCTTGTTGGATTAGGTGTGGTCTTGTTGGAGGAAGTGTGTCACCGTGGAAGTGGGCTTTAAGGTCTCCTATAAACTCAAGCCACACCCAGTGAGACAGTTCACTTCCTGCCGCCTGTAAGATCTAGAACCCTCAGCTACTTCTCCAGAATCACTTCTGCCTGCACAATACCGTGTCCCACCATGATGATAATGGACTGAACCTCTGAGCTGCAAGCCACTACAATTAAACGTTTTCCTTTATAAGAGTTGCCATGGTCAATAGTGTCTCTTTACACAATAGAAACTCTAACTAAGACAAACTATTTTATCATGGAACTATAACACATTGTCTCTGCTAACAAAGTCCACGAACGTTCTCAAGATGAGAGAGTTGGGGAGAAGGCTCAGCCGTTCAGAGTGTTTCCCAGCACCTGCACCAGGTGCCTCACAGCTGCCTGAACTCCAGTTCCCGGGGATCTGATGCGTTCTTCTGACTTTTGCAGACACTTGCACTTATACGCACAGTCATCCCCTCTACCACAATCACATAATATTTTTTAATTCACAAGATGAGGCTTAGTTCCATATTTTACTATGCCTGTGTAACTTAGATGTGAACATAAACATAACACAGATGACACCTCTGCTTTGCTGACAATTTCTGGCAGAAATCTAGACATCCCAAGATGAGCAATATCCAAAGGCGTGATGGTAGTGCTAGTCACCACGTGGTGACCAATGCCTCGCCTAACCTACATACAACTCACCTCTGTCGAAGCAAAATCCATCTTACTGTAGTCGAACTGGAAACAGCTTAAGCCTCTCCTGAAGCTCCACCGTGTACAACGTACCAGCAGATTTAAAAAGCTGACGTTGGAATATGTTCCTGGCCCACTGGATGCTGAACTCTTTTTATCTCAAAATAGTACAGCCACCATCAAAGCCTCTGTAGGGCAGGCGTCCAGGGGCTGATCTGAGTGCTGCTGACTGTGTGTTTGAGGAGGTGTGCCAGAAAGCCTAATGCTGAAGCTGTCCTTCTCAGCAGTCAGTACACAGGGAGCCGCAGGATGGCCCCTGAGCTTAGAAACCAGGCCACTGTTTAAGAGTAACACTGCAGCGGGGTGGTGTTGGTGGTGCAAGCCTTAATCCCTGCACTGGGGAGGCAGAGGCAGGTGACTCTCTGTGAGTTTGAGGTCAGCCTGGTTTACAGAGTGAGTTCAAGGCCAGCATGGTCTACAAGAGTGAGTTCCAGGACTACACAGAGAAACCATATCTCAAAAAAGAAAAAAGAAAGAAAAAAAAAAGAAAGGAAGGAAAAAGAAAGAGTAACACTAAGGAGGCTTTCATGGCTAATCTTGGTTGTCATTTTGACACCTGGGAAGAAGAAACCTCTACTAAAGAATATTTTCCACCAGATTGGCCTGTGGGCACATTTGTGGGATATTTTGACTGCTCACGGACACAGGAGGGCTGTGACGTGTTCTTCTGACGTCTGCAGCCACCTGCACACATGGGACAGACGGACTTGGACAGCATTAAAAAACAAAACAAAACATTCCTTCATGGTTTCTAAATCAGTTCCTGCCTCTAGACTCCTGCTTTGAATTCCTGCCCTGCCTCCCTCAAAGATGGTCTGAAACCCGTAAGCTGAAATAAACCCTTTCTTTCTTCCCCAAGTTGTTTTTTTTTTAAAATCATACTGTTTTTCACTGCAACAGAAAGCAAAGGAGGATGAGCAGCATGAGTCTGTGTTGGAGAGGCAGACCTGAGTTCAAATCCTGGGTTTCACTTACTTTCTATGTAATGTAGAACAAATTTTTTCATTTCTTAAAGCCTCGGAGCATTTTGTGAGTATGAAACTTGCCACTAACATTTTTTTTTTTCGAGACAGAGTTTCTCTGTGGTTTTTGGAGCCTGTCCTGGAACTAGCTATTGAAGACCAGGCTGGTCTCGAACTCACAGAGATCCGCCTGCCTCTGCCTCCCAAGTGCTGGGATTAAAGGCGTGCGCCACCACCGCCCGGCTTGCCATTAACATTTTGTCAGTTAGTTCAGGGGCTGGAGAGATGGCTCGGCAGCTAAGAACCATACATATGTACTTACCTTGCAGAGGGTGAGAGTTCGGTTCCTAGCACTCTCATCTAGTGACTCATAACTGCCTGAACTCCAGTTCCTTGGACACCTACACTCACAAAGGAACATACTCCCTCAAAAAACCACATAGACGATTAAAAAAATAAAAAACAGAAAGGCTGGAGAAATGGTTTGAAGATGAGACCGCTTACTGTTCTTGCAAAGGACCCGGGTCTAGTCCCAGCACCTATGTGTGGCTTATAGGCAGGCATCTGAGACTCCAGTCCCAGGAAATTCAGCACCCACTCTGACTTCTGCAGGCACAAGGTCTGCATACAGTGCTTATATATACACGCATGCAGGCAAAACCCTCATACACATGAATAAGAATAAAATCTTCTAAAAATTCTAAAACAACTACTAAAAAAAGAAACTAGCAGTTAATATTTCAGTTTCTCAGATACCTTAAGAACGGGGTGTTCCCCATGTGGGCATTATGGCTCCTGAAATCTGTAACTCCACTATTAGTTGAGATGTGTCTTTTAGTTCTTTATGACAAAATTACGTGTCTTGAGATTGTGCTTTTTATGTAGGTATGGTGGTAATGGGATCAAATCACATGAAATTTGATGTACTAGGCAAATGCTTTACTAACAAAGTACATTCCCAGTGTACATATGTATGCAACAGGAGCTCACTATGTAGCCCAGAACGGCACTGAATTGATGACTCCTGAATCAGTCAAAGTGCTGGATTAAAGTCATATGCCAACAGTCCTGGCCCGAAAGAATATTTAATAACCCCAAAGACAGGACGGTCATTGGCGTGGTAGAGCAGGGTAGCTGACATGTTTCTCTGGCCTATATATGTGTGCATACCACATATACATATCTGCCCTCTTTTCCTCTGTCTCTCTGTCTCTGTGCGTGTCTACACACACACACACACACACACACACACACACACACACACACACACAAGTAAAATTGAGCTGGAAAGATAGCTAATTGGTTAAGAATGCTGGTTGCTCTTCCAGAGAACCTGGGTTCATTTCTCAGCATCCATAGGGTGGCTCACAGCCATCTGTAACTTGAGTTCCAGAGGACCCAAAACCTTCTGCTGGCCTCTAAGGGCATCAAGGCCATGTCCATAGTAAGAAGACATACAAACATGCAGGAAAAACACCCATATACATACAATAACAACTAAAAAGTACCTGCTCACCAATAGGCCAAATAAAAAAAATATGTACTGACCATTCTATGCTTTATCTTCAGGTGGAAGATTTACTAAGGTAATTTAAAGCCCGGGAGTTTTGTAAACTCTACGTATATTCAATGATCACATTGAATATATGTCTGCGTATATTCAATGATCACAGAATAAACTAAGAAATAAGGACCACAGGAGTGGCATTAGTTAGACTAATAAGTACCAAATTAAAGGAACTATTGAGAGAGCATGAGGAACTTGGTCTGTTGCCTATTTAGCATCCTTTCCCAGTGCATCCTTTCTGCTTGCTAATCCATTCATTTATTTACCCTTCCCCCACACTGTTCCTCCAGCTCCCAAGAGGACTTAGATGGCTTAAGATACGAAGTACATTTTATTTCCACCTTCTCCTCCCACCCCAACCTCTGGATATCGATTGGGGTGAGCGTGTGACCTAAATTGTTCAGCCAGAAAATCTCAGGACTTGTTCAGAAGGCTGTGGAGAAGCTCTCTTTTCTGCACAATTCCCTGTGAGGATACAGCACAGGACCTGAGCCCGCACACAGCCTGCCACAGTCACATCAGAATTGCCAAGAGGATCATAATAAAGATGCCAATGGACGGCTGAGGTGGCTCAGCAGGTAAAGGTGTTTACTGCCAAGCCTGACCACTCAGTTAAGCTCAGGGACTCGCATGCTGGAAAGAGAGACCCGCTGGTGACCTTCACATGCCCACCATGAATGAGCATGAACTCTCATGCATGCACACACACTGTGATAAGTTATAATTATCTATTTATTTGTTTATTTAATTAATGTATTTGAGTATTTTGCCTGTGTGTACCTGGTGCCTGAGGAGGCCGAAAGAGGGCGTCAGAGTCCCCCAGAACTAGAGTTACAAATGATTGTAAGCTGTCATGTGACTGCTGGGCATTAAACCCGGGTCCCCTCTAAGAACAGCAGGTGCTCTTAACTGCTGAGCCATTTCTCCTGTCCCTATAATCATTTTTTTTTTTGATGTGAAAAAAGTCTTGATTGGACTCAAGCCTGGTTTCTTCCCTTTTAAGTAAGACTTTTCCAACAAGTAAGTTTATGAATGCTATTTCTCTCTCTTTTTTCCTAATACCGAGGATTATGGTTTAAATAAAATGCTGCAGGTCCCTGAGTGGCAGCAGCAGGTAGCAGGTCCCAAGACCATGGCGGGGTCACGAAGGCAACCAGTCCCAGGCAGGGAGCCCCCGAGTAGCCCTTGGGCCATGAGGGCCAGCAGGTCCTAGGCAGGAGGCCACATGGTGGGTGACAGACGGAGAGTAGCAAGTCCCAGTCAGGCAGCCTCCAGGCAGGTGAGAGACTGAGATGGATAAGCACACTATGCAAAGTGAGGTTGGATATTTATTTAGTGGGTTATGGAAGGGAAGGGGAGAGGGAGGGAATAGGGGGATGAGGAAAGAAACAGAGAAAGAGAGGGGGGAGGGAAGGAGAGAGAGAGAGAGAGAGAGAGAGAGAGAGAGAGCACGAGAGCAAGTTGGGGGAGAGGAGAGGAGCCACGGCAGCAGCTACCTCTTTGGGAGAGAGATGGAAAGGGAAGGGATTGGGCTGCAGGCAGGAAGGAAGATCTGGCTGCCTCAGCAGTGGACAGGGGAGGGAGTGGGCAGGGCTTGTCTCTTAAAGGGACAGGACAGACCATTACACCGAGGATTGAACCCAGAGTTAAACCAACGAGCTATACCTCAGTATGCATTCTTGTTTAAGTCAGTTTGAGTAGACCTTTCTGTTATTTATAGTGAAACAGCTAATGAGACAGGGCTAGCTATCATCCTAACAAATTCATCCTAAAAGAGTTATAATGGCTGGCATGAGAAAGTTCCAGAAAGAGTTACAGCAAGTACATTGATGGCAGCATTAGTATTTTAAATGGAATTTATAGCAACTACCCTATGTACTTAACAATGGATTGTTAATAAAAAAAAAAACAAAAGAGAAGAGATCCATCTCTCCCCATATTATAAGAGTAATATACGTTCACTATAGAAAATATATCGAGGTGTCCAAAGCAACTGTTTATAATTCTACTATCCAGAAAATTAATATATTGGTTTATTTTCTTCTAGTCTACTTTAAATGCATAATTAAAAATACTCTATGTAGGCAATTTGCATTATGTTTTTTTAAATATTTAGCACTTATACAGCTTTAGTTTTTTTTTCAAATATTTATTTATTTATTTAGTATACAATATTCTGTCTGTGTGCATGTCTACAGGCCAGAAGAGGGTACCAGACCTCTTTACAGATGGTTGTGAGCCACCATGTGGTTGCCGGGAATTGAACTCAGGACCTTTGGAAGAGCAGGCAATGCTCTTAACCTCTGAGCCATCTCTCCAGCCCCTGCATTATGTTTTAAAATAGTTTATCATATCTCCTGGGGTCTGGTGACTCATTCCTGTAATCCTAGTACTAGGAGGCAGAAGCAGGAGGAACAAAAGTTTGAGGACAGCCTCACCTATACAGTAAGCTCAGTGACAGTCTGGCTACATAACTGTTATGCCCAGTCAGTGAGGACCCCAAAAGACCACCAGCGAGACCAACTCACCGAAATGCAAATACAAGGTTTATTGTGTGTGCGTTACAAGCCAGCAGGGACCTCGCCAGCACAGCAATGAAAGGAGGTACCCCGCTGTTCTAGAGGACACTATTTAAAGGCAAAACCCAGAAAAGTTACATTAGCCAGGTGTGGTGTGATGGGTTCAATCTTGATTGGCTGACATTTGTCAAGGAGTGTCCTGGTGAAAAGCGATGGGTGTGTGCTGGCAGGTGATCCTACCTACAATGGTTGGAATGTTAGAAGTTTCCTTCGGATGGTCTGCTCCCAGGTGGTGCCTGGATAGTCTCAGTTTGTGGTCTTTCTTGGAACCAGGTATAGCCTTAGGGCAAACTACTAAGACTCTATTGAGCTTGTCACGGCTGAGTCCTACAATAACAGTACTTGTGTCTCCTGGAAACTAAGAACTAGGAAGAGAATTTACTTGCATAGTGCTTGCCCTGCCTGCAAGAGACTCTGAGCTCAGTCTTCAACTTCAAAAGAAGGAAGTAAATAACTAATCTCTCAAATGCATTTATTATTAAACATTTGTTCTCATCTTAGATTATTTTCTTAGGCTAGAGTCCTGGAAATGAAGTGAGTACAGGGTGCATATGGATACGAAACTACATAATGTATACAAAAGAAATTTGTAAATTGAAAATTACTGTTCAAGATGAGCTATTATTGATCTTTTGCCATCTCTGAACCCTAACTTTTTCTACTATCCCAGACAATGATACATGACTTCCTGCCATCCTGTATCAAGCACTTACTAAGTACTGTGTACAGAGCTAAATACTAGCTAAAATTCCTTCCCTTGGGTTGAGATAAACAAGGTCCACCCAGTAACATTCTATTCCAAGATTGAAACATTCCGTCCTGCAGGGAAGCTTCTTCAGCAGCTCAAAATAGCTTCAGGAAGTCCCTGAAAGTGACCAAATTCACTAGGCCCCTCCCAGTAGGAATGGGAGAGGGGGCAGAAGCTGAGAGCCCCACCTCAGACAGAAAGAAAGTGAGCCCAAAGAAGACTCCACGATCAGCTGTGCTGCCTGGAAGAGCTTTAGACCAACCCAGGTACCTCTCCAAACTGCTGAGCTGCTGGCAGGCTGTACAGTGTGCTCCAGGTTCCAAGCTGTGTGAGCCATCACCCACGCTGAGGGGGCCTTAGTGAGGCTGCTATCTAGGAGTCATTTCTGCTCCTGTAAGTAATACCAATTAATACTCATTGGACTTCATCAAATTGGACTTCCGTGATATACCCATACTTTGGTCTGTCTTGGGTTCCCTATCTGGGGTAAGTAAATGTACGTTGCATTTTCTTCAGACAAGATACGTCAGACAATACCTCCCTTCTTAGTCACTCCACCTCCTCTCCAAGGCCGCATGCAATTAAGGCAGAGCTGACCAAACAGGTAGTAGGGAGATGCTAGATATTCAAAGGAGGGTCACCTGACCCTTTCCACCCTCCAGGAGGGGATGTAAACATTCAACAAACCCAGCCGGATAATTCTTTTGCAACCTGACTTAGCAGAATTCCCCAAGATGGTAGTTGCTTGGTTAGGATAGCTACACACAACAGCATAAGCACTTTCTCCATCATCATGTGTAATGTTTATGAAAGAAACCATTGCTAAAGAGGTGATATCATTCTAGTCTTTAAAAACAGCCCCAGGTGATGGCACACTCCTTTAGTACCAACACTTGGGAGGCAGAGGCAGAGATAGAAGGATCTCTGTGAGTTCCAGGCCAGCCTGGTCTACAGAGTGAGTTTCAGGACAGCCAAGGCTCCACAGGGAAACCCTGTCTCAGGGTGGGTCGGGGGAGAAAGAATGCCAACCTTCATTGAGATACATACAGCCAGGAATGACAGAGCAGGGACAGGGGCTCTGAACTGACCTGAATCTAATGTTCACCCGCTGTCCCACAATGCATTCTGCACAGCTCTCAGCTCCACTGAACACTTAAGCCCTTGCATTTCTTCTGCATCCCTGAAGACACAGACTAAGGGCAGCTTCTAACCCCTGTCATTCCTGTCTCCACCCTGGTTCAGATTCCTATTACGTGGTCTCTAGGTTACTGCAGTCTCCTGTGCAATCTCTCTAATCTGTTCTTCAGCACAGAGGGATCTTTCTAAACTGCACATCTGACAGTCATTTAATGGTTTTCTATAGCCGTCAAAATAAACGGTAAAATCTTTGTCCCTCGGCGTTCTTCTTCTCCTTCTTCCGTGTGTTGTCACACTGCTTCATGTCCCATGTCAACGCCTATACAGATGACTTTGTGCTTTTTAAATTCCACATCTTAAGGTCATGATTAGAAGGTTAGAAAGTATATGTAGAGAGAGGTATAAGGATAACCTGAGTGTCTGGAGACATCGTCACAGTCAAAGGAGTTAAAGAAGGGGTCATATTTATAACAAAGGAAAGGATCTGAGAGTGAGGGGCCACATGGAGAATGACAGCGCCTTCGGATGTATGAGGACTATCTGCTCAATAGAAAGATAAAAATTTGGAGGCTGGGCATGTAGAATACTTGATAGACGATGTGCCTAACACCCACAAGGCCCTTGGTTCAGGCCTCAGCACTACACAAACCAGGCACGGTGGTAGCACAAACCGAAAAAAGTTCAAGGTCATTCTCAGCTAAATAATCAGTTTCAGCCAACTAAGGGTAAATGAGACCCTGTCTCAAAATAAGAGACATATTTCAGCAGAGCTGTGGGTTTTTCCACCTTTACATTACATATGTTGTAGCTTCCTTGTTTTTCTTTAGAGACTGGGGTCTCAAGACATTACCCAGAATAGTCTTGGACTTTTGGGGGTCAAGTGATTCTCATCTCCCAGTCTCCCTTCTGACAAGATTCCCAGTGTTCACTTCTGAGCCCAGCTTCATTATGGATATTGTAGAAGGGACTTCTGTACAGGATAGGATGATGGCCTAATGCTTTCAGTTAGGAACATTCTTAAGACGAGCCTCTCCACCGATGCAAATAATTCCAATCAGAATAAATTAGACTGGATCGATGCCCATGTTTACTGCAGCTCTCCCGGGTGGCTGGGAAAACATGGTGGGGGAAAGAGAAAAAGGGGGGGGGCGCTGGAGGGGGAAACTCCTTAAAACCCAAAACCACGTGTTTTTTTTCTAGGCAGCATCCTAAATAGCCTGTGGGAGTGGTCCTGACCCTCTCTGGGGAGGGGTCAGTGTTTGCTGGTCTGGACCAAGGTAGCTCCCAGGGGGAGGGGGCTTGAGATGGAGCTTTCTGCTCCATTGGCGCCCCATTGGCACCCCAAGAATGAATGTCAGGGGCTGGGGTGACACTTTCAATCAATCACTTTCAAATTCTTTGATTTGGGTATCTCAGAGTGAGGGCCTTCAAGTGACATATAGAGATGGCCATGGATACCAATTTACAGTGGAGGCAGCTCCTGCCTTCGAGATTTTCATCAGCATTTTACATTTCTGTACTGGAGGCTGAAGATCATTCTAATTCTTAGAATTAGACCAAAAAAGAACCCGAAAAAAATTGACATTATTATAGACATCTGAGAAAAACAATCACAGCATGGAGGTAGAACAAACCAAGTAAAGTACAAGCACGGCTTCTTTCAAGGGGACTTGGGAGCAGCATCAGATGAAGGAAGCCAATCAGGCTGGCTTACCCACAGGGACCACTCCTCCCCTCATCACCTGCAGCTGGAGGCAGTCTTTCTACAGCAAGCTTCGAGGCTGCCCTTTTACCCCAGTCTTTTTTCTAAAGCATTGGTGAGAGCCCCAGCAGTCTTGTCCAAGAAGCCTTAAAACCCAAACCAAACCAGACCCGTTTGCTTCAAGCCTGCAGAGTCTTAGTGGGACAAATCAGCACATTCATTGTATGTTTTAAGTGTTATCTTCAGGCATTTGATCTTAGACATACCTACGTGTCTAGGATCTATTTCGACTCTAATTAGTGCCAGCAATGCTATCTTTGAAAACAAACAATATTCACATGTTTACTCTTGGGCCTCAAATTTGGGACTATACCCTGATAAAAAGCACTTGATGTTTGTCTTCTTTGACAAATCCTTGTTCTAGTTGAGGACAGCAGGAATTAGAAGAAAGGCTTTGCAAATGAAAATCTCCACATCCTCATTATCCACTCATGTGGTAAAGCTGTGACTCACATAAGGCCAAACCTGTTCTACTTCAAGCAGCGCCATTGTTTCCCTGAGAAGTAATTCCACCTGCTCTGCTTAGTGGCAGAGCAAACACTGAAGCCTTCTAAGCTGGAGAGAAAGATAGGCTGGCTAGATAACTTTCGAACACCTCCCGGGTCACGTTTTTAATTAGCAGCAATCACTCCTGGGAGAAATCTCATTGGCTGGGATACCGTCAATGGGCAGAGCTCCGAGTCATCGCTATAGAGGTTTCTCTGTTTATTATTAGAAGTGTGATTTTACAGGAGATCACAAAGCCGCATTCAAATGTGAGAGAAAAGAAAGGCAAGGTGTTGATGTATTTTCATGTGCCCACTGAGAGACTTATCAGAGTGTCTTTTTGACAAATCAAAAGCCAAGCAGGGAGCATCTCTAAGAGATGACTCTACTTGTTAGCTCTTCTCACTGAACAGCCACTTACACCTCCCACAAGTAGCTTTTCTCTTTACAAAGAAATGACCAGTGATCAGGTCTCCAAGGTCAGCATTCCCATCCTAGTCTTTATACTACTTGACTTTGTCTAATTTTTTATTCTCTGCTACCCTGCCTGACATTGATTGGCTAGAAAAATAACATCTTTCTGATTTTTTTCTGCTTCTCTTGTTGTATTTCCTATTAGCTATCTCACAGATTGAAGTGATAAACTTTGTGTAGGTAACTCCCCAAATTCTAACCCTGATTCCAACGTCCCTCTGGGCATCGTCCTCCAAGTACTTGAGGTATCTTGTATAGGCGCTGTCCCTGGGATGTCACATCATCTGCCTCCCATATCATAACCATACTCTCTCTATTTCTGCCAATGACAGCAGCAGCAGCAGCAGCAGCAGCAGCAGCAGCAGCAGCAGCAGCAGCAGCAGCAACACATTTTCCTAGCTGCCCTGTTTGGACATTTGAAGTTCTTTTTATTCCCCTTCTTTACCTCTACTGTGTACCATGGTTTCTCATGCAGCAACTGAATAAGAGATCCCCTTTTTCCTTGTCCCCATCCAATCCCAGGGCCTCTTTATCATATGTCTATGCACTTGATTCCTTATGTAGCTGTCACATTCATTCTGGCTTAAAAAGACCAGCTCTGGGGGAGCTGGAGAGATGGCTCAGAGGTGTAGAACACTGGTTGTTCTTCCAGAGTTCAACTCCCAGCACCCACATGGCAGCTCACCACTGTCTATGATGGGATCTGATGCCTTCTCCTGGTGTGCAGGTGTGCATGCAGACAAAGCATCAATATATATGAAGTACATAAATAAATGAATCTAAAATAAAGCTCCTATTGCGCTATTTTTGGTTTTGTATTTTGTTTTGTTTGCTTGTTTGTTGAGACAGGGTTTCTCTGTGTAGCCCTGACTGTCCTGGAACTCTCTCTGTAGACCAGGCTGGCCTTCTTATCTAATACCTTCTTGGGTAAACAAATCAACTCTTCTGTCTTCGCTATGTATTAAAAACTCTCCTCTCCAATAAAGCCAAATGCTCATACGCTCCCTTACACACTCCCTGGCTTCCCAGGGCACACTTGGCTTGGATTGTTTTTTCCATGCTGTTTGTTCTCCCCCGACACGGCTTATGTACAACCTGTGTGCATGCTCGCTGTACATGCCCAGGAAGTCTCTTGTACCCTCTCTTTCACACTCTCTGGCTGAGGTCCTCAGCACAGGTGTGACTAACCTCCTCCTCCTTCACACTCTCATCTTAAGAAACTTCAGTTTTCCTCTTAGGCTGGTTATGACTTTCCACCCGGCACAATACTTATGCATGCTTAATTTTTCTTCTCTCTGCCAGATTTTAAAGCTCAATACATTATATATCAACTCAACAGCTTTATGGGTATGGAACCCAGGATCTCACCCACTCTAAGCACACGCTGTGCCACTAAGCTATGCATGCTTCTGACCTAGCAAATACTCTTTGAATGCTCGTTAAGAATAATCCCAATGCTAGACTCTGAAGGTAGCCCTTCAAGGGCTTTGTGGTACCAACAAATGGTGTAGCAGGGGGTAGGTGTGTGTCTTTGGAGAGACACTAAGGTGTTCTAAATTCAGCAAGGAAAATGACAATGACCAAATTACCCCAAAGGAAACAATACATGGACCAAGTCTTAAATACTGAATCAGCCAAAGATATCAGGAAGAAGACAACACGCAGCAGGAAGCAGGTGTGTGAAGGCTACCAGCATTAGCCAAGGAATATTAGTCATTTGCATTTCTTTCCCTTGCTGCAATGGTCCCAGCAGCGGTTAAACAGGACTATTCCATTACGAACATCCACAAGCATGATTTGTAATGAAACAACAAGGGCATGCAAGGAATTATCAGAAAGTAAATTTTTCTTACCCTTTTTGTTGTTAGCTGCTCTATAATAAAAACCGTGGTGACAATATAGCTATAGTTTAGTCATAGAAAATGCTTTCCCAAAGAAATAGGGTCTCTA
Source organism: Microtus ochrogaster (assembly GCF_000317375.1). Classification (NCBI taxonomy): domain Eukaryota; kingdom Metazoa; phylum Chordata; class Mammalia; order Rodentia; family Cricetidae; genus Microtus; species Microtus ochrogaster. The sequence goes on along the minus strand of NC_022012.1, from coordinate 25,443,383 downwards.
TGTTGCTCGAGGTGCCCTCCTTTCAGTTGAGCCAATGGATGCCTTGCCTCAGCCTTCCGAATAACTGCAAGTATAAGTGACGCCCCCTATGTTCAAGTTATGTATGGTAATTTAATGTTCTAATTTAGAAAGCTAAAAAAAATCTGCAAATTTGTTTCCAATTAAAATTATTTTTTCGAGGTTGGTAGTACAGGCCTGCAAAATCTCATTCGGGAAACAGAAACAGGAGTGCCACAAGTCTCTGAGGCCAGCCTGAACTGCAACGAACAACAACGTTGTGGGGTGTTGTTGTGTTATTCCTGTCCATCATATCCAAGAATTGAGAAACTAATACTTTGGAGCACCGATTCTTTTCTTTTCCCTTTTTCTACTTACCAATCCATTTTTTAAAAAAATCCTTAAATTCTTCTCACTGTTACATTTCTTAGAGATCAACAGAAAATAAAATCCATGAGCCAAAAACCCAAACAAAACTAAAAGCAGGGAAAAGCTTATAGAACTAAATATGGATTCTGGCATTAACAGCTGAACAGAGAATGTGATTTTCCTTTAAATTCTTAGCAGACGATAAAGTGTAGAAACTGGACACTTATGGATTATTTCAAGCCTAGAATCACTGACCAGAAATTACACAGTTGGATCATGGGAAAAGAGCAGGAGGAGGTTACAAGCAACCCTCACCCTCTACTGGTCTGACTGAGTGCTGATCTTTACTTAGGAGTACTAGTGGTTTGGGGATGTAGCTGAAGACAGAGTATCTGCAAAAGAGAAGTGTGCTCAAAGTCCTGTGTCCAGTTACCAGAGCTAGAGTAAATAAAATACTAGTGAATTAGATTTCCTAGGAAGCTTTACTAATATTTGCATATTTTGATTCCCTTAGATCATCTTAGCCTTAGAGAGTCAGAATTTCTGAGTTTTGGGTTCTTTTTTTGGGGGGGGATGAGGTAGGGGTCCAAGACAGGGTTTCTCTGTGTAACAGCCATGACTGTCCTGGAACTCACTCTGTAGATCAGGCTGTCCTTGAACTCACAGAGATCTGCCTGCCTCTGCCTCCCGACTGTGAGGTTTGAGTTCTTTGTAATAAAGATCTTAGTTGATTCTGGAAAACAATTTCATTTGGGAGCAACAGTCACAGACAGTCTGCATTCTCCATATATGTTGGATACATGCATGACGGATGAATAAAGAATCCTGATAGAGTTAGAAGTAGTTTTTCCAAACAAAGAAATGCACATGCCTTGCATGTACACGGAGGATAACTGTTTTAAGAGAAAGTCTGTCTCTTATGAAAATAGAATGTAAAGTTTATCTTAGAGCCTTTTACTTTTGTGCACAAAAGATAATAAAAAATTAAGATCTGGCACTCTCAAACCTTGGTCATTGACACGAACATAATTTGGGACAATTTATTATATGTGAGCTTCAAGACCAAGTACACTCCAACAATATCACTTAATAAAAACAGTAACATTTTAGAGTCCAGAATATTGGTGAATGTATTGATTACTTTTCATGAACACTCTTTAGTATTTAGGACTGAAAATACAAATAAAGTTTTTTCAGGACCAACTTTTTTTTTTTTTTTTTTGTTTTTTCGGAAAGGGTTTTTTTTTGGCTTTGGAGCCTGTCCGGAACTAGCTCTTGTAGACCAGGCTGGTCTCGAACTCACAGAGATCCGCCTACCTCTGCCTCCCAAGTGCTGGGATTAAAGGCGTGCGCCACCACCGCCTGGCATTTCAGGACCAACTTGTTTCAAGCTGAAGACCTCTAAGTCATTTCCTATATTTTATTTTCTCTCCCACGCATTAGATGCCATTAACTATGTCTTCATAAAGGACAGAGAGACAGAGGAAAGGGGGAGGATCCAAAAAGGGGAGGGCAAGCTCTTCAGTGCCCTTATCTCTTCTAAGGGCTACTAATCCCATCATGAAACGCACCCTCATCCATGACCTCAGCTAAACCTAGTTACCTTCCAAAGGCTTCATTGACAAATGTCACGACATTTGTTCAATGTATAAATGAGAGCGACAGCAAATTCAGCATTAAACTCAAGCCAGTTCTATGGCGGCTGGATTGAATAACACAACATTTATTGGATGATGTCCCCATTTGGAGAGGCACTGGGCACAACACACAAGTCTTGTCAGTGATGTGAGACATAGAGACCTAGCTCAAGGAGGTGGGATACAGCCCTCCCAGCATTTTGAGGTGGGTGAAAAAGACATCTGCATGAAAGAATAACGATGTTTCCTGTAGGTGGATAATGGAGGACCGCGGGGATAGAGTAGGAGCAGGAAGGGCTGTGCAATGGAAAGGTGCCTGGCATCTTTGGAGAATGAGGCAGAGCCAGTTTCACCACAGCGGGACTTCTTACATTGGCACGTAGTTGCAGAATGCATCTGTAAAATACAGGGTCCTTACTGTCCTACTCGGCCCACCATGGACACTCTCCCTCTCCACTACGAGTTTCCTGTGGGGAGGAACCCGGTTCTCTATTTGGATGAAGCTAAAGAAACGAGTCCAGGTCTCTGCAGAGGGTGGTACATAAATCACCCGCTACGGAAAGGAAACAAAGCCAGTAGAGCCCTCGTGATGGGGAGGACAAGGTGCCAGTTGTGAAATGGGGCAGCAGGCCGCTTTCCCAGGAGCCGAGATGCTGAGAAGCATGAAAAGAGAGAGAAAGCGGGTCTTTTGCTTTAGAGATCTTAAACTGAAGAAAAACGATGCCAGAAGCCTATCCTGATACATGAGAAGGGGGGGGGGTGGCTTGTGTCTCAGTGGTCCTGGCGCCACTGGCCTCGGTGGAAGGCCTCTCTGTGCGGCAGGGGCTGCGGCGAGGCAGGAGCTGGGAAAGAACCTAGGGAGCAGAGGTCAACAGCATGCAGACACTGCGCTGTTCAGGGGCGAAGCAAGGGCGCAGCGGTCTGGGGGAAGAGCACACCCCGTGAAGCGCTAGGGAGATCAGAACGCTAGCTTTCATTCTCCCGGGCCTCGGGGATGGTCCTCTGTAAACCGTCCTGGACTCCCAACAATTCATCCTGTTTTTAATTAAAACATTTTCCAGAACCCCCCAAAGAGGGCGGTACCCAAAGGAATATGGAAAATACCCCGCCGGGGTGGGGGAGTGGGGCTTGCCCGAATCCCGAGGCTGAGGGCGGATGAAGCGGAGCCACACCGACTGATAACCGCACCGGAGCCTCCTGCCCTAGGAGCAGCAACCCACAGTCCGCCCCGGGAACACTCGTGCGCCCCCCGGCCCCGGGTCCGGAGCGGGGGCGGGGCTCGCCGCGGGTGGGGGCGGGGCCATGCGGGGGCGCGCGCTGGGCGGGGAGGGGAGCGGGCGCGTCCATGCCCTGATTGGATCTGGGCTGAGCAAGGGGCGGCATCTTAGGCCAGTTATGCGGATTCGTATTGGGCCCTGCTGAAGAGAGGTGTGGTTTTGTGAAGTCAGTTCCGGTCGGTGTAAAACCCCCGGGGCGGCGGCGAACGGGCTTCAGTTGCTTCTGGGTCGCGGTGCGAAAAGCGCTCTGATCTGATCGCCAGTGAGAGCGGGAGCGTCCAGCGCCACAGCTACCCGGAGAGGGATGGCGGCCACTGGGACCGCGGCCGCTGCGGCCACCGGCAAGCTTCTTGTCCTGCTGCTGCTTGGGCTTACGGCACCCGCCGCGGCTCTGGCTGGCTACATCGAGGTGAGGACCGGGCGAGTGCCGGAGCGGTGTGTCCTCCGGCCACCGGGGAGCACGGCCTGCGGGGCGGGCGTGGGTCCACGGGCGAGGGCGCGTCGCGAGGTTCGGCGCTGCTGCGGGTTGCCGGCCCCAGCCCCCCGCCCGCGCGCCTCAGCTTGGCGCAGAGCTTAGCGCCGAGGTCGGGCTGCCTCCGTCGCCGCAGAGGCCAAATGAAAGGCGTTGGGGCTGCGGGGCCGCCCCAGCCCCCTACCCGCCGGCGGCGCCGCCGCATCCTCAGGGACTCCGCACCGCGCGCCCTCCCTCCCTCGGGACGGTGCGCGCCTCGGCCGTGCGCCTTGCGGCTCAGCGGCTCTCTAAATGGGGGCGGCCGGCGCGCTGTCCCTGGTCCCCGCGGCGGTCGCGGGGCCTCGGCTTCGGGCTCGCACCTGGCAGCCGGCTCGCAGCCTTGGTTGGCCAGGTGGACCTGGCAGCGGGGATGCGGCTCCAGCCCTGGCGAGCGGCCGAGATGCCGGGGAGACGCCGCCGGGACAGCGGGACGCCCTGCGCCCTCCACCGCCTCCCAGCCGTTTGCTTAAGTCTGGCAAACTAGGGAGTCGGGCTTTCCTGTTCCCACGAACGATGAGCCTTTAGGGAAGGTCCCCGCCAACACATCGGAAAAGCCTTTCAGGAGTACTTTCCCGGGGTCAGAATCCCACGGGTTGCTCTGCACCAGAGGTCACCCCTGTTAACATCTTTGCTTGCCCTGGTGAAGTGGCGGGGGTCCCTGGTGGTTGGCGGGGAGTTCAGGGAGCTGGAAGAAGCGGGTGTGGACCGCGTACTGCGGCGTGCTCTGCACCTAGCCTCACCGCAAGAACCCTCTGTCGCCGAGGGAGATGTGGGACTTTGTTTACCTGTTTTCTCGAATTAGTGCTTCAGCCGTTGGGCTGGAATGTGTGTTTCTGGTGTAGTTTATTTCTTAGTGCCTGCTCGTTGTATTTAAAAACCACCGTGGCTTTCTGCATGTTGAGCTAATGTCAGAGATTGCGTTTGATTAAATAGGGATTACCTGAGAACTTTATGAGTAAAACCCCAGTTTAGGATGTATCCATTTCTACAGAATGTGTAAATATGTCTTTGGGTAAAAGAAATCTGATGAGGAAAAATCCTCCTGGTGGAACAGCTCAAGAAAACCTTTGTATACATCCTGCTTAAAACTTTTTCACTGAGGTGGAGGAAAAGATGATAAGTGCTAAATGGAAAATAGCTGATGTTCATATACATGAACTTTTAGATTATTTTGCCCTCCACACAGTAAGTAGGCGGTGTCTGTGATCCCGGATAAGCTGTCTTGTGGAAATAGCTACATAAAGCAGGTAAGAGGTTGGGGGTAGGGAAATTGAGTTTTATATTTTAGGTGGGACGTAATGGTTCAGGGTGTCTAAAACCATTGTTCGCACTCAGCCTCACTTCCCAGTGGTGTGAGAAACCTCAGGCATTAGTGAATTCGCAGCACAGGATTCACCAGTTTTAAAGAACCCATTAACAGGTCTCCAGGGGAAAATACCATTATCAGGGTTTGTTGTTACAGGGATTGTTTTGACTGTTAGCCACACTGGTGAGTTGAAAAGTCTCGCTAAACAAAGTAAGAATCATTTTTGCAAAACGCTTTAAAAATGGTGTTTTATGGAAACTTCGTTTCCTTGGAACTGTATTCATTCACACTGTCATCTTTTCAAGTGGTCTTTATTTTTTGCTGACTGGCAGAATTTTACTCACGTGTGTAATTTGTACTTGCTGTTAGGCAAATGATTGCTAAAGCCTTAATTTAGATGAGAATGGCTTAAATCAGGATGTCTTTGAGAAGGCCCTTATTGAGATTAGCCAGAGGGATTCTGGCCAAATCCCTGATCTGATCAGGTTGCTTGGCACAGAATTATTGATTGGAGAATCTTTACTGTTGCTTGGTGGTGACTAAATTAATCTCTTACACCTGTTTTTTTTTTTTTTTAAACCACCTCCCTCTGCTCGGGGCATTTCCTTTCATAAATCCCAGGGCAAGTTCTCTTGTGTTTGAAGTCCCACTTAGGAACCACAAGATTTGTGCTTGTGCCCAAACTGTTCCCTTTACTATGGATGTTGAAGTATCTGAGAGCCAGAACTTGATTGCTCAGCTCCATCTGAAAGCAGTCTTTTGAGCACAGTGTCCAGGAAGCGCAAGTACAGCAACCAAGGTGGAAAGACTGGAAGTCGGAGTCTATCAGGATACTGCTTCTGTTACAGCTATGTTTTAAAAACACTGCTGGCAACAGAGGAACTCACTGAGGCTTACCAATCCGGTCCTCTTTTGTGCAAGGGATTTATTTCATTCCCGTCTAAAACTAAGCAGTCATACATAGTGTGACCGGCTACCAGTGACGTGGAATCCTGCTTGCTACATGCCTTACATGGTTGAAGAAAGAAGTGTATATTTGCAGTTTTGAAAAAAATTCCTTGAAATATTTTAAAAGGTTTATTTTTTATTTTTATTTTTGCATATGTATCTTTGTTGAGTATAAGGCATATGTGTACCCTTGGAGGCCAAAAGAGGTTGTTGGATTAATTCCCTGGAGCTGGAGTTGCAAGTGATTAAATGTGAGCCACCTGATGTGCATGCCGCGCTCCAGACTCAGGCCCTTGGGAAGAGCTGGAAGCGCTCTCAATCAGAGCCATTTCTCCAGCCCCTCTTTAAAATATTTGTAAGAATACATTTAGTCATAGGAGAAAGTGTGGGAGTCACTTCTCTACTTTGACTGTGTAGGTCCTGTAGAACAAACTCAATTGATCAGGCCTGGCAACAATGCTTTTATCCACTGAGGCATCTCATTGACTGGGAAAACAAACTCTGAAGAAGCTTCATTTTCTGAATTTGCTTTAAAAAGTTTATTTTATGAAATAAAATGCCAGTCGGGTATTTTCCTGTGAAACTGTAGCTTCTGAATTGAGATGCGCTGTGAAGTAACATATTCTGTAGGATGTGAAGACTCAGTATGAAAACTTAAAGTATATCAACTTTTATATTAATGCATTGACTAATTAAAATGCATTTACATTAATTTTCAGTTTCTTTGTGCTCTGATGTGGCTGCTAGAAAATTGATTGCTACCTATGTAAGCCCCTTTATAGTTCTGGTGCACAGGTGTGCTCAACTCACGCTGGTCCTGCACGTTGTCAGCACAACTGAATATATTACAATGCTACCGCCTACCCCATAGTCTTGCTTCAAGTTGTTGACATGAGCCCTAGTTTTGTGGTTTTTGTTTTTTTTGGGTTGGGGGGGTGGCCTTTTTTTTTTTTAAGCACAATTTTGAATGTTATTTTTTTCCCCCTTGTTAACATTTTTCTTCAGTTCAAATTGTATTAGAAATGACCCCAAGCTTGCAAAAATGCAAAATTGTGCAAACAGCGCTCATGAAATTTACCTGCACTCAGCATCAAAAATTTTGGTGATGTTTCCATTTCCAGATATATGATGTATAGGAGCTTTGCAAAAGTGGCGCATTCTGCATATTGAAACTGGTATCAGCACTTATTTTTAATTCTCTTAAAAAAATGAATTACTTACAGAAAATAACTTTTCTGTGTACTAAAGGTAAGAGCTAATCTCTGTTAGATTGCAGTTGCCATGGAAGGGCCAGTTGAGAAGAGAATTTTAAATTGCCTCTAATTTGATTTTCATGTTGTTTTTTAGTGTGATAAACTAGATTACTTCAAAGCTTAATTGAGTTTAGTATACTGTACCTTGATTTATGGCTTCAATTGAAAAGTAGACCATGTAGGTGCATTCAGATAGGAAGGGATTCCAGTCCTGTGTATCAAGTACAACAAATAATTACTTTTGCTGAGGGAATAATTTTTTTTTAAACCATCATGAAGTGTTGTAGTTTTGAGAAGTGAGTTTTTGCTGGGCGGTGGTGGCACACGCTTTAATCCCAGCACTTGGGAGGCAGAGGCAGGCGGATCTCTGTGAGTTCGAGACCAGCCTGGTCTACAAGAGCTAGTTCCAGGACAGGCTCCAAAACCACAGAGAAACCCTGTCTCAAAAAAGCAAAAAAAAATAATAAATAAATAAAGAAGTGAGTTTTTGTCTTTTTTTTCCTCTCTCTCTCTCTCTCTCTCTCTCTTGAGATGGGTTTCCACTATATAGTTTTGACTGGCCTGGAACCTTGCTGTGTAGACCAGGCTGGCCTCAAACTCACAGAAATCTGTTTCTGGCCATCCAAGTAATGAGATTAAAGGCATGCTACCACGGCCAGCTGAGAAGTAAATTTTTTTTTTCTGGTGAGAAATGAATATTAAGACCTAAAAGAATGCTAGAAAAAAGTATTCTGCCCTGATTTGTTTCTCCAGCTGTGTTTTATTATTTAAATGAGGTTGTCTTAAACTGTATTTGCTTTCATTATTATTGCTATTACTGTATGTGTGTTTTTGCCTGAATGTATATCTATACCTTGTTCATACTTGCACTAGAAGATGCCAGATTAGGGCCCAGAGCTTTGGGAACTGGGTGGTTGTGAGTCACTCTGGGTGCTCGGGATTGAACCTGTGTTCTCTGGAAGAGCAGCGGTGCTGTTAACTACTGAGTCATCTCTCCAGCCCCTGTAATGTTTTAAAATAGGAAGCTTAGGAAGCTGACTATTCCTTTATTATTTGTCTAGTAGTACTAACCGCTTATTGGTTCTGTGCAGGATGCCAAATGATGCAGTAGTGGAAGCTGCATGCATCTGTTGCTTCCTATTGTCCAAATGCACTTGCATGTGTTTTCAGGATTTCATTGGCAGCATCAGGTAACTGAAATTAGGGAAAATACTGTACCAAATGAGCGATGCTCCCCACACCAGTTTAGTCTGGTGAAATAGGTATTCTCACTACCACCCAAAAACTGACTCTAGTAGATTCCAGGGTTTGATGGTCATACAGACTGGCCAGGGCATGAGTCTGTCTGTTTTATTCTAAGTCCAGTGCTTTTCTTTCCTGATGTTTCTGGCTCTAGGTTTCTGTAAATTCATGCAAATTATATTATGAACTGATACACACCAACCTCAATAACTCTTTCATGTCATTATACGGAACTTTGCCATTTTATATATTTTCATTGATTATAAAAACCTTTTGGTGATTTTTTTTCATAAAGTGCAAACTCTTTTATAGTAAGCTTTTTTTTTTAGATTTATTTATTTATTAAGCATACAATGTACTGCTGGCAAGGAACTCACCAGGTCTCGTTACAGATAGCTGTGAGCCACCATGTGGTTGCTGGGAATTGAACTCAGGACCTCTGGAAAAGCAGCCAGTGCTCTTATCCTCTGAGCCATCTCTCCAGCCCTAGTAAGCTTGTTTTATCTTTGTGTTCTAACACACACACACACACACACACATTACAGCATTATTCACTGTGAGGTGGTTGTATCAGAGTTGGCAGTGTGGCTTTATTCAGGGAAGAGGCTGCCAGCTCAGGATGTATTTTACAAATCTTGGTCAGTGAGCTGTGTAATTAGTAAAATTGAGGTTCAGACAGAAGTTACTTAAATTTTGGCATGGGATAGTTGTAAAGCTAGTTAATTGAGCAACTCTTTACTCTGCCTTCCTGAGACTCACTTCTCTGAAGATGGTAATGTCCAGAGGAGAAAGTTGTCTTGTGTGTCTCCCTTTGTGGCGAAGAAACATTTCCCAGTTTGCTGGCAAGAGACTCCTTAAATGTCACTGGCCAAAATTAGTATTGTGTGCTTTTAACCAGTGCAAGGCTGTGTAGAAGAGGGATAGGCCAACTTCAGTAGTCTCTGATCTCTTGGACCTGCTTTGGAGAACAAAGCAGCCTTGAATCAGATTGGACTTGGTTTGGAGAGTTATTGATGGTAGCAATCCAGTGTCTGTTACAAGAGCACTCTCCACTTGGGAAGCCCTATATGTGTTTCTTAAAGAGAAACAAGTATTCCTACCTACCGAATTACTCTGAGTAAAAAGTTAGCGGATGAGATGGAATGCTTTGTTTACTGATGCAATGCTCCTCCTTATTTGAACCTACTGTGAGGATCTCATGAGGTAAGAATGTGGAAAGCACATGTCAAGGTGCCCACTCACTTGCTGGCCTCCCTAGCAGGGCTTTTCGCAAGTCTTTTGTTGTTTTGATGTTTTCTGAGAGAGCGTTCCGGTGCACTGGTGCACCAGTGTGCCTGCGTGTGCACGTGTGTGTGGAGGGGCGGGCAGGAATCAGTTCTCTTTCAGCACATGGATCCCTGGGTATTATACTCAGGAGCAAGTGCCTTTACCTTTGGACTGTCTCAGTGCTGCCCCTCCCCCACCCCAGGTCTCAGCCCAGACTGGACTTGAACTTCCTGTGTAGCAGAGGATAACCTTGACTTTTTTGTACTGGATTTTTTTTTCCTTTTGGGCCACCAACCAGCTCCCACGGAGCTGACATGGAGTCTCATTAGTTATGAATATTCGACTTAGCTTATGCTCGTTTCTGGCTAGCTTTTTTCTTTAACTTAAATTAACCTGTTTCTCTTCATCTACGTTTTCCCTGGATTTTTACCTTTCTTTCTGTATGTCCTGTTCTGTATCTGCTGACTGGCTGGCCCTGGGCATCTCCCTTTTTTTCTGCCTTGGACTCTCCTCTCGAGCTCAGATTTCTCCATTTATTCTCTCTGCCCACCAGTGCTGCCTATCCCTCTCCTGCTTAGCTACTTCAGTTTTTTAATTAGACCAATCAGGTGCCTTAGGCTGGCAAGGTGAAAGAGCAGCATAGTTAAACAAATGCAGCATAAACAAATGTAGCACATCTTTGCATTGTCAACAAAGGCAGCAGAATCAAATTCAACACACCTTTGCCTAGTTAAAAATAATATTCCACAGCATTTTTTTTTTTTTTTTTTAAATAAAGAAACCAAGTGTCATTGTGTATCCCTATCTGGCCTGGAGTTCCTTTGTAGACCAGGCTGGCCTTGAACTTAACAGAAACCCCTTCCTCTGCCTCCCCATTTCTGGGTTTAAAAGTGTGCAACACCACGCTCAGTTTAACCTTTGACTTTTCTCTTCTACTTCCTTTGCTGGAGTTAACAAGTCTGTGCCACCAGGCCCGGTTTATACTGTGGTGGGGTTGGAACCTGGGACCATGACCATACTAGGCACTTACTCTACCAACTGAAATTTGGGCCCAACTGTCCCTTATTTTTGAGCTTTTAAAAGTTGCAAATACAGAAAAGAAAGTAACTAAGCATATTGTCATGAATCACTTCCAAGGTTCCCCCCCCCCAAAAAAAAATAAAAAACAAAAACCCCCACAAAACATATCTCCTTTCTGTCCTCCAGAAGTAACTCTCCCCAGCTATTAGGTATTTATTCTTTGTCCTCCAGAAGTAACTCTCCCCAGCTATTAGGTATTATTCTTTGCAGTCTTAGCAGATGTCCTCATTGACATTTCCTTTTTCACTTTTTAAGATCATGTAAATGGAATTACTCAACATATTCCTTACTATTTGGTGTCTTTCACTAAACATGTTTTTGAGAGTTGTTTGTATTGAGCAGAAATGTTGTTTACTGCCTTCTGTTGCAGTATTGTCTGAATAAACCACAACTTACATAGCCCTTGGACAGTTGAGTTGTTACCACTTGGAGTTAAGATGTGCTTTTTCCCTGGCTTTACTGAGAACATTTTTGTTTTCTCAGGCTCTGGAAATTGAACCCAGGGTCTCTAGCATTCTAACCACATGCTCTACTGCTGAAGTAATCAAACCCCACAAAGGATTTATTTTTAAATTTTTTATATGCGTGAGTGTTTTGTCTCCATATGTGTCTTGTGCTTAGTGCCCTCTGAGGACAGAGGAAGGCATCAGATCCCGTGGAACTGGAGGTAGAGCTAGTTATGAGCTGCTGTGTGGGTGCTGAAACTAGAACTGAAGTTCTCTGCAGAAACAAGTGCTCTTAACCTCTGAACCAACTCCAGCCTACCTACCCCTTACTCTCTTAATAATGTTTTTGAAGAAGTTCTGCTTTTTTCCATTCAAGTATCCAGTATATGTCATACAGAAAGTGAGCCTGCTGTTTCCTGTCAGCGTTGGCTGTTTTCCAGTTTCTGGTGGTGTGGTGGTGACAATGGATATTGGACCCAGGGCTTTACATGTGCCAGACAAGTGTGTTGTAGCTGAGACTGTCTCAGACCTGTTCATTTTTTGTTTTGAGTCAGGGTCTCGATAGGTACCCAGTTCAGTCTTGAACTTGTGATTCTCCTGCCTCAGTCTCTTGGTGCTAGAATTGCAGACCTGTACTCCACGGTGTCTCTCTATTAAGTGCCTTTATTTTTGATTCTGTTTTAAATTTCTGTTCTATTGCCCTCTCTGCTCTTGTGCTAAGTAATACATTTCACATTTACTAGAACAAGCCCTTTGCAACTTGGTTGTTTTACCTGTTTCTCTTTTTTTAAACCTATCTTTGTATGTTTACCACATCACCAAATACATACCTGTTGGAATTTGTTTGGAATTGCACTGAGTGTATGGATCATTTGAAGAAATTTGACATTTCTTCCATCACTGTTGATAATGTAAAATTGTCATTTTGTCCAATAACTTTGTTTCTGTCTAAATTCTAATAATTTACTTAGGAATGTATTTTGTGATTTGTGACTGCCCTATCTTCAGTCCGTATAAGCATTTTTTTCTTGCTTAATTGCACTGGCTAGAAAACTCTAATAAATGTTTTATGTAGGTGAAAAAGCTAGCGTTGGTGGAGTATCTGTTATCCCTGGTCTCCGAGGGAAGCTGTGTTTACCATTTATATGATATTTAAAGATCCCAGATAAGAAGTCTTTGACTGTGTCTTGCCGTATGTGTGTGTGCACGTGCACTGTGTGTGTACACGAGCATTATGTGTGTACATCACTGCCTGCAGAAACTAGCAAAGGATGGAACTGGGGTTATACATGGTTGTGAGCCATCAGTTGGTACTGGGAATCAAACCTGGGTCCTCTGGAAGAGCAGCTAGTAATTTAACCACTGAGCCATATCTCTAGCCCTGTGAATATCCTTTATTCTCCTTCCCTCTTCCTCCCAAACTGTTACAGTCTCAAAGTCCTCCTTTTTCCCACTACTGTTTTGTTTTGTTTTACTTATTTTTTTGGATTGGTTTGCTAAAATTGTGTTTCGTATTTTGCCTTCATGCCCCAAAGTGGGTTTGACATATAAGCCTTCACATTTAAATATATTGCTTAATTTTCAGCTATGTGGAGCTTTTTGGTTGTCTTTGTTATTTAAGCTTAATTGTATTATGGTCAGAGTGTTTGGTCTATTTGATGGTTGCCTTTGAAATTTCTTGAAACATTAAAAAAATTTTTTATTTTATGTGCATTGATATTTTGCCTGCATGTATGTCTGTAGGAGGGTGTTGGAGCCTCTGAAACTGGAGTTACAAACAGTTATGAACTGCCCTGTGGGTGCTAGAAATTGAATCCTGGGCCTCTGGAAAAGCATCCAGTACTCTTGACCACTGAACCATATCTCTAGCCCCAAAACATATATTACTAAAATGTTTTTTCTTGTGTGCACAAGAGAAGTTGTATATTTTGTTTATATATGTTCTAATCTTGTTTTCATGTTGTTTGGATTATTACAACACACACACACACACACACACACACACACACATACTGTTCTATTTTTTGAGTCGTGGTTTTTCTGTGTAGCCCTGGCTGTCCTGGAACTTGTTCGGAAGACCAGGCTGGCCTTGAACTCACAGAGATCCACCTGCCTCTGCCTCCCAAGTGCGGGGATTAAAGGTGTGCACCACTGCTGCCCTGAATATTTTAATTTTCTGTAACTGAAAAATGCATATTTTAAAAATTCTCATTATTAGCCGGGCAGTGGTGGTACACTCCTTTACTTTAATCCCCTTAATCCCAGCACTCGGGAGGCAGAGACAGGCGGATCTCTGTGAGTTCGAGACCAGCCTGGTCTACAAGAGCTAGTTCCAGGACAGGAACCAAAGCTACAGAGAAGCCCTGTCTCGAAAAACTAAAAAACTAAAAAACAAACAAACAAAAAAACCTCATTATGTGTGTGTATGTTTGCATGCGCACATGTGCGTACCATGTGTGTCCAGTCCAGTTGCCCAAGGAAAGCACTAGATCTCCTGACATCAATGCTGAGGCGCTTGTTAGCCGCTGGATATAGGTGCTGGGAGCCAAACTTGGGTCCTCAGGAAAAATACCAAGCATTCTTAACCGCTGAGGCATCTCTCCGGCCACACCACTGTTGTGATTTATTTCCAGTCCCCCCTTCCCCCCACCATTATTTTTAACAAGTTTTGCTTTCTCTTTCTGGAAGAAAAAAAACTGCCTTCATGCTTTAAAACTTCTACTTAGTAAGTTTTTGCCTTTACCGGTTTTAAAAAGTACCGAACACATGTGTATATGTGCATACATGTATGCATTTGTATGTGCACACATGTGCCAGAGGTTAGCCTCAAGTGTCATTTCTTAGAAGCTGTCTACTTTTGTCTTTTGAGATAGGGTTCCTCACTGGGGCCTAGGGTTTACAGTTCAGGGCTGTCAGCAAGCCTCAGGGATTCTCCTGTTTCTGCTCTCGAGTGCTGGACTTACAAGCCTGCGCTGCTACACCTGCCCACTCCCCTCTGGTTTTTTGAGACAGGGTTTTTCTGTGTAGTCCTGGCTGTCCTGGAACACGCTTTGTAGACCAGGCTGGCCTCAAACTCACAGAGATCTGCTTGCCTTTGCCTCCCAAGTGTTGGGATTAAAGGCATGCGCCACCTTTAATTCTCCACTACCTGGCCACACCTGCCTGCCTTTTTATATTCTGGTGTTTCAACGTGTGTCCTCATGCTTGCAGAAAATTACGGAAAACAAGGTTCAGCAAGCAAAGCTTAAAAGTAACTAGAGAAAAGAGCTACAGATCCTCTTCAAAGAATTTAACTAACCCTAATAAGTGACTTATAACCGTCAATACCCAGAAGTGAAATATGATCTTTCAGACGATAAAAGAGCTAGCATGATGTCTTGGTGGGTAAAGTGCTTACTATACAAGCCTGGCAAGCTGAGCTTGACTCCCCAGAACCCATATAAAGTTGGAAGGGGAGAACCAGCCCTACAAAGTTGTCATCTGACCTCCACAAACATTCCATGACATGTGCATGCCTTCCATCATACACACAACAGCAGTAATAATTTAGTGTGATAAATAGAAATTCTGTTACCAACCTGTTGTAACAACAGTGATGGGCTAGCAGGTAAAGGTGCTTGCCACTGAGCTTTCGTGACCTGCAGGACCTGGTAGGTGACAGACTCTTGAAGTTGTCCTCTGTCTCCACACCTGTACTATGGCACATACACACCCAGCCACTTTCACATAGCACATGCATACACAAGTGTTAAATACTTTCAGTTACTCTGGTACCAGGTCTGATAGCTCTTTTATCATAGTCCATTCCTGGTCCTGAGTGTTTCAGATCACTTATATAAATCACTGTGGTCTAAGCCATCTCCCCAGCTCCTTTATCAATATTTTGTTCCTATGTTTTTATTCTTTTTAGTTTTTTTAAGACAGGGTTTCTATGTGTGGCTTTGAAGCCTGTCCTGGAACTTGCTCTGTAGAGCAGGCTGGCCTCGAACTCAGAGAGATTCACCCGTCTCTGCCTCCCGAGTGCTGGGTTTAAAGGCGTGCGCCACCACTGCCCAGCATTTCCATTATTCTTTTTTTAAAAAATGTTTTTTGTTGAGTTTTGCGCTTAAGTATTTTCTTTTTTAATTAATTAATTTATTTATTATGTATACAATATTTTGTGTGTCTGCTTACAGGCCAGAAGAGGGCATCAGATCTCATTACAGGTGGTTGTGAGCCACCATGTGGTTGCTGGGAATTGAACTCAAGACCTTTGTTGGAAGAGCAGGCAATGCTCTTAACCGCTGATCCACCTCTCCAGGCCCTTAAATACTTTTCCACTGTATATTTAGGGGCAATTTATTTATTTATGCATTTATTTATTTTATTTTAATATTTATTTATTTATTTGCTATGTATACAATATTTTGTCTGTGTTTATGTCTGCAGGCCAGAAGAGGGCATCAGACCTCATTACAAATGGTTGTGAGCCACCATGTGGTTGTCGGGAATTGAACTCAGGACCTTTGAAAGAGCAGGCGATGCTCTTAATCACTGAGCCATCTCTCCAGCCCGCATTTATTTTTATTTTTTAAGATAATCTCACATAGTCCGGGATGACTTTGAACTTACTCCATTGCTGATCCTCTTTCCTCTGTCACCTGGCTTTTAGGCATGAGGTCTGCATGCGGAGCTCTTTGAATATGTGTGATTTGGTGTTTTTCATTACTTTTAGTAAGTTTTTGGCCATTATCTTTTCAAAAATATCTAAATACCTATTTAAATAACTCATTCTGCCTAATTATTTCTTTTCCTATAGGACTCCAAAACATATCTTAAGACATTGCCCCACTAAAACTGCTATTTCTTTTTCTCTTTGTTTGAGGCAGGGAGTCATATAGACCATGTCATCCTCCTTCTGCCTGTTGGGTCGATGCCACAGTGCCTAGCTTGTGCCTTGCTGTGGGTGAACCCTGGCCTGATACATACTAAACAGGCACTCTGCCATCTGAGCTCTCTTTCCAGTTCTATTCATAGAATTCTCTTCTTTCCTTCCTTTCCTTTCCTTTGACAGGATTTCTTTGCATAGCACTGCCTATTCTGAAACTGCTCTGTGGACTAGGTTGGCCTCGAACTCTGCCTTTGCCTCCTGAGTGATGGGATTAAAGTCATATGCCACCACAGCCCTGTTCATCCATTGAATTCTTAATTCCAGTTTTGTAATTGAAAACGTTATTTTTAGGTCACAGTTTGTCTTAGTTAGGGTTTCTATTACTGAGATCAAGCACCATGACCAAAAGGGAGACTGGGGAGAAAAGGGTTTATCTGGCTTGCACTTCCATATTGCTGTTCATTGTTGAAGGAGGGAAGCCGCTTGCTGGCAGCCCAGGGATGGCACCACCCACTATGGGCTGTGCCTTCTCCAACTGATCATTGATTGAGAAAATGCCTTACAACATGGTGGCATTTCCTTAACCAAAGTCCTTTCCTCTCTGATGACTCTAGCTTGTGTCAAGTTGACACACAAAACCAGCCAGTACACAATTGAAATTCCCAATATTGTGTTTTATCTTTGAACATGTTTTGATGCCTTGGGCAGTCTGTCTGAAATTATGGTATTTGTGTGTTGGGGCTGGTATTCCTGCGAATCTTTAAGTAATTAAGAAAGTAGAAATGATTAGCAGTCTTGTGCTGGTTGGAGCAGTTACAGTGTCTGGTGTTTTTCGTATCCACTGGAGCAGGACAGGAGTTAGGATTATCTGTTCTGCAGATGTGTGCGCTGAGGTGAGTGCACATGAGTAACTTAACCAGTCGGACGAGTAAGTGTGAACTTGCTCTGTAATTGTGCTAACTGGAGGACAGTTGGCCTTTGAAGTAGGGTATCTCAAATCAGTGTGAGTACCAAGACGTTTGGATAAGCCTAACCATTAGGCCTCATCATTTAGGTGGTCATTAGTCTTATAAAATGAAGGAAAAATACGATTTTTCAGTTTTCTTAACCAAATCACTAGCATGTTAGGAATTCAGGTTTCCCATAGTAGCACAATACTACTTGAACCTGAGTGAAGCATCTCAGGTTATACTTGCTTCTTAAAATGTCTTGTTATAAATACCTAGAAAGGACTAGGTCGCTGTAGCTTAAGCTGTAGCATGAGCTTAAGTGTGTGCTAAGTGGTGTTTGGGTGCATACATGCCTGCAACACATGTAAAGTTTTTTAAAAATAGATTCTTCTCAAATGATTTTTGTGGGAACTTCCTTAAATCCCATTAAGGAAGAATTATGTAGTTGCTATGAGCAATTTAAATACTGATAAGCAAAACAAAAACAAAAAGTAAATTGCCGTCTAGATAAATAGCCTATTTTATTTTTCTGGCCATCCTTATTTCTCAAATAGTAGAGTCCCCTTATATTTTTGCAACTCATTTTTTCCAGTTAACGTATTGAGTAACTTTGCAGGACATAAAATGTTTTAAAGCATCGCCTGGTTTGAAATTACTTTTAATTGACTCACCCTCATGGTCTGGAAATTTTGGACTTGCTGAAGCTTTAAGTGGACAGTACTCACTCTCTGAAGTAGCCTTCCATACCCTCAATTCTGATTCAGATGTTTGCATAAATAGATTGTTATTTTTAGAGAAGGACTTGCCACCATCAAGTAGACTATATTTTGATGTATTTTACACATATCTTAAGGGTGTGCGAGAAAATGATAGACAAAAGTGCCTTTTTAAAAATACCAATGAAAAGCCGGGCGGTGGTGGCGCACGCCTTTAATCCCCCACTTGGGAGGCAGAGGCAGGCGGATCTCTGTGAGTTCGAGACCAGCCTGGTCTACAAGAGCTAGTTCCAGGACAAGCTCCAAAACCTTTAATCCCCCACTTGGGAGGCAGAGGCAGGCGGATCTCTGTGAGTTCGAGACCAGCCTGGTCTACAAGAGCTAGTTCCGGGACAAGCTCCAAAACCTCAAAAAAAAAAAAAATTACCAATGAAAAGCACTTGGTTGATAGATTGGTGCTTTTTTGGTGCTTTCTAGATGGAAATCTTAAATTTGGTGATCATGTGCAGTGGAATACATTAAAAACTGTAAATTTTCAAGCATTTCTCTCCCCCCCCCAAACACTTGAAGTAATTGAGATTTGATAATCTACCAGCTGCTAATGGCAGGAGACCTAAATGGTAGGCATATTTTGGTAATTTGACCATGTTGGGGGCGGTGACCAAAGGTTGGTGTCCTCCTCATTGACTCTCACCATAGTTCTGAGACAGAGCCTCTTACTGAACCTGGAGCTCTCAAATTCAGCTAGATTGGTTGGCTAGTGAACTCCAAGGAACACCCCTCTTTGTCTTGATAATTCGATTGCAGATAGCTGCTACTGTGCCCAGTTTCACGTGGGTCCTGGGGTTCCAAACATCAGTCTTCATGAGTGTGCAGCAAGTGCTCGCAGCTGCTGACCCTTCTCTCTGTCACACATGTTCCTAACATTTCTCTAATGGAAATAGCAGGTAGTGGAATTTTACAATTCTTTAAGCTATAACTAAAACTATTATTTAAAAGAATATCCAGAGGACTGGAAAGATGGCACAGTGGTTAAGAGCACTTAGCAGAAGACCCGAGTTCCAGTCCCTGCACTCACATTGGGAGACTCGCAAACACTTGCAGTCTAGTTCTGGGGGGCTTGACACCCTCTTTTAGTCTCTGAAGCCATCTTCACACACACGGTGCATGAGAAGCAGGCACACACCAGATAAAAAAATGCATTTACATTTTCTTTTAAAGGACTTCTGTATTTGACTGTTTAAAAGTTGAAGGTGTTGGCATGGTAATTGGTTCATTCGAAGTTCTGCATAGTTAATCATTATTAGTGAGCATGAATTGAATTGCTATGCAAGGTGTTTTGACAGAACATAACTAAAGGCACCATAGTTCCTGAGATGAGTGAAAAATATGATTCTGTGCGCAAAATGGCAGTCAGTGCCTGGTCAGTGTTTTAATATAGGATATTTTAATCTATCTTATCCTCCCTTTCTTTACTGATTATAGAGGTTTATTTCATAATAGTTTACATCTTAGCCAAAAGATACAAAAATTCTTTAAATCACACAGTTCAAAAATCCACATCTTTGTGAGTTTATAGTAAAATATATATGTGAAATTTTATAATTTTAAAAGTTAACTTTTTATTGTTGGTAACATTTAATGTGAGCTCTTTGGATATATATTCATATGTTGGTACATATGTCTGAGTGCACATGTGTAGGAACATCCTTGTTCCTCAGACACCTTCCACCTTGTTTTCTGAGACAGCATCTCTCATTGGCTGGCCAAATAGGCTAAGATGGCTGGTCAGTGAGCCCCAGAGATCTGCTTGGCCCCTACCTGTTCTGTGGCATTTGTAATGTATGCTACTGTTCCTAGGATTTTTTATGTGGGTTCTGAGGATCAAACCCAGGTCTGTATTCTTGGGGAATACACACTCTGCCTGCCAAGCTCTTTTGCTAACACTCTTAAAATTTTAAGCACACAATACACTATTAAGGATTAGACAGAATTGTATAGTGGATCTCTAGAACTTATGAAGAAACTTATAAAGAAACTTATACCTGTTGAATAGTAACTTTTTCTCCCCCACTTAGCCTCTGGTTACCACCATTCTGATCTCTTTTTCTCTGAGTTTTGCTATTTCAGATGACATACTCTAGTGGAATCATGTTCAGTTTTGACCTCTCACTGGTTTATTTTATGCAACAATGTCTTCCCTGTTAACTAATGTTGTTATAAAGACAGGGTTTTCTCCTTCCGTTTCCATCTGTTCCCGCTCTTCCCTCTCCTTTTTGGTTGTTTTACTCCTGGTTCTCCTGCCATTCAGTTCTGGGATTACACCTAAATTTATAATTATCTCTTGTTTGCTTTTCCTTGCCAAGCATTGAGAAGGGGCCTTGTGGGCGCTAGGATAGTGGGGTACACTGTTTTGCGTCTTGGTGCTACAGTGAGCACGGTCCAGATCATGCCGTAGTTCCCTCGGCCACACAGCCATGTGTGGGATTGCTGGGTGTTTGGCAATTCTGTTTTCATTTTTGAGAAATTGCCAAACTGTTTTTACACAGTGACTCTACATTCCACATTCCCATTAGCAGTTCCTGGTTCTCCATATCCTTGACAATGATTCTTTTACCCTCAAGAGTTACTAGTTTTCGCCGGGCGATGGTGGCGCACGCCTTTAATCCCAGCACTTGGGAGGCAGAGGCAGGCGGATCTCTGTGAGTTCGAGACCAGCCTGGTCTACAGAGCTAGTTCCAGGACAGGCTCCAAAGCCACAGAGAAACCCTGCCTCGAAAAACAAAAAAACAAAAAAACAAAAAAAAAAAGAGTTACTAGTTTTCAATGACAGGCATTCTAACTGTGGAGCTGCATCTTTGCTGTGGTATGGGTTTGTTAGTATGATAGCTAGTGGTACTTAATGTCCTTTCATGTTGGCTTTTCTTTGAAGAAATGTCTTTTCAAAATGTTTGTTTTCAGACTAGACAGTTTTTTTTAATATTTATTTATTATGTATATGACATTCTGCCTCCATGTATGCCCGCATGCCAGAAGTGGGTACTAGATATCATTACAGATGGTTGTGAGCCACCATGTAGTTGCTGGGAATCGAACTCAGGACCTCTGGAAGAGCAGCCGGTGCTCTTAACCACTGAGCCATATCTCTAGCCCCAGACTAGACAGTTTGATGCCATTGAATTGTAGGAATTTTATTTTTCTGGATATTTTATTTTTCATTTTATCTGGATCTTTTATTTTTCTGGATATGGATCAGAGCAGTGATTCGCAAATACTGTCTCATGTCTTTTCAGTCTTGATAGTGTCCTTTGATGTACAGTTTTTAAATTTGATAAAGTGAAACTTAGAATTCTGTTTCTTCCCTGTAATTACCTGTTTTAATGTCATATCTGAGAAATATTGTCATGGAGTTCTTCCCTTAAGATTTCTGAGAGTTGTAGCGTAAAGCTTACGTGTTCCATAGTCTTGAGTTAATCTGCGTGAGAATGTATACATGTGTGCCTGAAGAAACCAAAGGAGGATGTTTAGTCCCTTTCGATGTGGGATTCCCCTATATATGCTATAAATATGTTTTGTTACCATTGGTTAGTAAAGAAGCTTTTTTTGGCCAGTGGCTTAGTAGAGTAAAGCCAGGTGGAAAATCTGAATAGAGATATAGAAAGTAGGCGGAGTCAAGGAGACACCATGTAGCTGCCAAAGGAGAAAGACGTCCACCAACTAGAACCTTACCAATAGGCCACAACCTCGTGGTGATTCACAGATTAATAGAAATGGGTTAATTTAAGATGTAAGAGTTAGCTAGGAATACACATAAGCTGTTGGCTAAACAGTGTGTAATTCATATAGTTTCTGTGTGATTATTTGGTCTGAGCAGTTGGGAAACGAATGAATATCTCTGTCTACACCCTTCTCTGAGACAGGCTCCCTCTGAATCTGAGCTCAGTGTCTCAGCGAGACTGACTGGCTGGCACACTCCTGCCTCGTCCTCCCAAAGCTGAGTTCCAGGTGTGTGCAGCCATGCCCCAGCTTTTATGTGGATGCCGGGATTAGATTAGATTGTGAGTCCTTTGCTTTCACCCACCAACTCATCTCCCCAGGCCCTTTATTTTATAGGAAATGTAAGGTAGGGGTCCAGTTTCATTCTTAGAGGTTGCTATCCAGTCAGGACCATTTGTTTTCAAGGAGTTTTCCTTTTCCTGTCACATGGGTTTGACATCTTTGTCAAGAATCAGTTGGCCATATATTTGGTTTATTTCTGAACTCCTTTTCAAGGTTCTGAGATCCCGTAATGACCTTTATGCTGGCCTTTTCTATTTCTTTAAAAAGCTGTTGAGATTTGATAAGACATTGCACTGAGTCTGTAGACTGCTTTGGGTCGTAATGTTATTTTAACAATATTAAGTCTTCCCATCTGCAATTGTCAGAATTATCTTTCAGTCTTGAGAGTGAATCTCTAGGGCTTTGCACATTCCAACCGTACATGCTGTCATTGAGTTACACCCTCGGCCCCAAATGCTAAGGTCTTTAAAGCTAATCAATATAGTAATTTTGTAATCGACAGAATCAATCAAATTCTAATTTATACTTTGCCTTTTGGGTTTGACAAATTTTGTTCTTTTAGATCGTCAGTCCTCTTTACTCTAAAGTCTTGTATGTTAAATTTAGGTCTTAAAAAAAAAAAAGAAGAAAGCCGGGTGGTGGTGGCGCACGCCTTTAATCCCAGCACTCGGGAGGCAGAG
>NC_022012.1:25413140-25420676 GCF_000317375.1 Microtus ochrogaster | reverse complement strand
TGTGTCAAGAAACCAAAGAGAAAAAGGAGATTTATCACGTGTAAATGTTATCTCAACCTGACTTATAAACAGGTTGGGTGTTAGAAATAGGTCCCACTGTTGCCAACTTAATAGATTGCCCGTTCAGCATGGTCAAGACCGCAAGTTTAGTTCCTATAAAAAAAAAAAAAAAAAAAAAAAAAAAAGGAGAAAAGGAAAGAAAAAAATGCAGCCTGCAAACAGAGTGTGGCCTTGTACTTATGTTATTTTGTCCTTACCTTGTTAGACTTAAATGTATTTAAATTCTAGGTACATATTTTCATTTTCAAATAATAGGAGTTTTAATGCAAAAAAATTCTTGCCAGGTTTTGAAGAAATGAGGCTATCTGACAGCATGAGCCAAGTGGAAACAGGCTCCTTTTAGTCAGTGAAGTGCTGTGTTCACCTATCCTGTTTTCTATTTGTTATATATAAGGCATTTGATTTTTTTCAACCCTTGTTAAAAAGGAAGAAGGAAAAGTTGGTTTAGACATGATCTCATGGTCTCCCTCACCTGTGAAGGTCTGTTCCAAAATGTGCAATGGATTCCTGAACCTGCAGAGCCCTGAACTCTGTGTTTTTTCCTGTGCATACACATGCACACATGCACGCACGCATACACACACACGTACGCATGCACGCACACACCTGTGATAAAGCTTAATTAATAAATTAGGTGCTGTAAGTTATACTGGTAAGTAGTAAGCAGGGTAAGTTTAAACAATGCCGTGAATAAGTTAGCACGAATGTATCTTATTGAACTGAACTTGCCCCTTGTGATAGTGTGATATGGTATGTGAAAGGAGCATTTTATGGTGTGCATGCTTGGTCCTTGGTTTAATCGATAACAAAATATAAGTGAATGGAGGGAGGAAGAAAGAAAAAAGCAGGCTTGAGTTGCTACCGTCACCGCCTTTGTGTCTAGGTGGAGTAAAGGTTACTTAAACACATTGCTGGGACAGTTAACTGAGACGGCTTCTAAATGACTTACGGGGTAGCAGCATAGGACAAAGGAGTGGTTTGTGCCCTAGGCAGAGAGAAATTTCATTTTGTAACTCAGAATGGTAAGCAATTCAGAACTTATGAATTGTTTATTTCCAGAATCTCTCTTGTAATATTTCTAGTCCACAGTCTCTGTAGATAATGGAAACCATGGAAAATGAAATTTCAAGTAATGAGCTGCTGGTAGTTTTCTCACTCTGCAGTTCACTGCATCGTTGAATATGCTAGACATGGGCTCTACCCTGAGCCATAATTTGTAGCAGAGCCTTTGGTGACTTTTTTTTTAATCCCCTTCCCACCAATATTTCTGCTTAACCTTGCATGTTTTTTCTTTAGAGCAACCTAGTTAGCTTTAACTGTGAATTTAGCACAACCTAGTGTCACCTGAGAAGGGAGTCTGTTGAGAGATTACCCAGATCGCTGCCTTGTGGGCAGGTTGGTGGGGGGTTGTCCAGATTGCTAATGATGTGGGAGGACCCAGCCCTTTATGGATTGCTGGTCCAGGCTTTTATAAGAGAGCTAGTCAAGCATATTCTTGAGGGACCTGGGGTTTCTTGCTGTGTTTCCTGGCTGTGAGTTCTGAGGTTATAGATAGTTCTGCATGGAACAGCAGGCCTGTTTTCAGGTACTTGCTTCAGATTCCTGCCTTATTTCCCTCAATAATGGACTGTGATCTGGAATGGTAAATCAAATAAATCCTCCCCTCCCCAAGTTGCTTGTTTTGTTTTTTGTTGTTGTTTTGTTTCTTTTTTGTCAGTGTTTTTAATCATAGCAGAAGGAAACTAGAACAAATCTTACTTCCTCTGTCTTTTACAGAAACTATTAGAGAAATGATTATTGAGGCTTTGCTAGCTTCTTCAGGGTCTACATTAAAAACCATCCTGCTGGGTGTTATTATCTTGAACGACTAATCTTGTGCATTGATAAAAGTCATAGAAACTGAATGGTGTTCTGTTCAGTGTTTTCTAAAACAAGTAATACTCAGGTCAGATTAAAATATCTTTAGTATTGATCTTAAAAGATTGAATATGAGCTCCTCACCAAGCAGAGCCGTTGTGAATTTGTGGATATGATGTGTGTGGGTGAAGGTGCTGAATCTGCGTTAGAAAATGGACCAATGAGGCCACCGTCATAGACCATTAGTGCCAGTTGGAACTGGAGTAATTAGAAATGAGTTACCAGTACTTTTTTGTTTCTGCTGTTTATGATGATAGGGCCTTATAATACTGAGAAAAAAATCAGTAAGAGTGAGCTAACTGAAATCAGAGAGGGAAGAAAAAGAAACTAGAGACTTGGTCTAGGAAATCTTAAGGGCTGCATATGGGAAATTGTGCAGTCCAGCCAAGAGTTAGTTCTGGTGACAGACAGAGGCCACAGCAAGGCACACCAGGTTGAAGGTAAACAATGCTAAATATTGGGAAGGTCGGGAAAAACAGGCCTGCACAGAAAGCTCTTAGCATCTGTGCCAGAAGACCTCAAATTCTGAGGGAAAATGTAATTTCCAGACGAACTTACTGCTTAGGTATATTACCCATAAAGTGTGTACATAAAATAAAAGCCCTTTTGAGATCTGTTATGTTTGAAGTTTTCTATTTTTAGGTGTTTTTTAAGGAAGCTGTGAGCTCCTAAAACGGAAGTTAGTCAAGAAAGACAAAAATAGTGAGGAAACCAGAGGAAAGAGGAAGGAATCTCAGGACTGATGACCTCAGGCCTAGAGAACAGTGGGTCCAGATGGAGTAGGGAGGTGGAAAGTGGGAGGAGTGTTGGCTTCAGGAAAAAGCAAAAGCAGCAGACCTCAGTGTGTGCACTGCAGGGTGATCATGGGCGTTTCTGGCAGTTTCAGGTCCGCGTGTGGGACACCAAGCAGATAAAAGGAGAGGTATGATTGGTATCTCTGGTGTGGTGGTATGAATAAGAATGTCCCCAAATGCTAGTATATTTAAATGCTAAGTCATTAGAAAGGCACTACTATTTGAGAAGGATTAGGAAGTGTGTCACTGGATGTGGGCTTTGTGGTTTTGAAAGCCCATGCCAGGCCCAGTTTTCCCTCTTCTGCTATCTGCAAGCAGATCAGATGTAGACCTCTCAGTTCCTTCTCCAGCACCTTGTCTGCCCGTGTACTGTCATGCTCCCTGCCATGATGATAATGGATTAAGCCTCTGAAACTATAAGCAAGCCCCAAATTAAATGTGCCCGTTTACAAGAGTTGCCTTGGTCATGGTGTTTCTTCATAGCAGTAGAACACTAGCTAAGACATCTAGGGAGAAACAGATACCCAAGTATGGGCTGGAGACATGCTCTGCAGTTACCATCACTGTTTGTTTGTTGAGCGCACCCAGGTTCAATTCCTAGTACCCATATAGATGGCGGCTTACAGTCATCTATAATTCTAGTTCAGGCGGTCTGACATCCTGCTCTCACCTCTTGGATACCAGGCACACACATGCCTTACAGAAATACATGCAGGCAAAACACCCATATGTAGAATAAAAATAAATCTTAAAAAAAAAAAGAAATTGTAATTTACAGCACACATACATGTATATGCTGGAAATGAATACTGCTTTAACCAACAGGGCAAGGGAGTTAGTAAGTGTGATGGCTTAAGAGTTCAGAACTTTTAAAGTGTAGAGCCAGGGAGGTGGCTCAGTGGGTAAAGGAAGTGCTTAGAGCCAAGCCTGACAACCCAACTTCCATGTCCATGACTTACAAGATAGACGAGCTGACTTCTGTAAGTTGTCCTCTGACTTCTGCATGTGTCGTGGCACAGACACCTTGTCCACAAATGAAACATGACATTTTCAAATCAAAAAACAAAAATTTAATGTCTGGTCTGAAAGACCAAGAAAATGCTAAGAATGTGTTAAGAGGAGGTAAACAGGTACCTCTGAGGGCTGTGCTCATGTTGGGCTGGGACTAAGTTAGTATATTGCTCCTGCTTGTATTATGTAGCTTTTCAAACCATGTATGTAAAAATGTCCTTTGGAAAAGATTGCAGCTTTCAAAATTGAAGCTTGCCCTCCTGCATAGATTTTTATTTATTTAGTCATTTATTTTTCTTAGTTTCTTTTTTAATTAATCAATTCATTAATTTTACATTACCAACCACAGTTTCCCCCTCATCTCCTCATGTTCCTTCCCCCACCTCCCTTCTCCCCACCTTGCTTAGTTTCTTTTAAAAGATTAAAAAAAAAAAGATATGTATGTATGTCTGAATTCACATCCAAACAGATGTGTATGTGGAGGCAAGAAGAGGGTATCAGATCCTCTGGAGATGGAATTGTGGTTGTGAGCTGCCTGATGCAGGAGCAGCAAGTACGCTTCACCATCTCCTGAGCATGTATTTCTTCTTCGTAGGTCTGCTGATACACAAGCTAATGCTGTGCTGACCGAGGAATCACTGTTGACTGTACTTTAGGAAAATACATAAAGGGACTCCAAGAGCTCAGAGTTACTGATTCTAGGTCCTATTACTAGATAGAGATTAGAAAAAGAGTCTCTTAAATTCTAGCTCTGTGAGATGGGCATGGCTAGCACATGAGCAAGGCTGTGGAGGAACCTTCCCTTGGCTAGGACTGCCAGGCAGCTTCTGAGGGTGTCCTCCGCGAAGAGTCCTGAGAGGTGAGAGCACATCTGTTTGGGGAAGGCTTGGGAAGAGGCACCGTGGCTCGGCCCAACAGTGAGAGTGCTCTCGGTGTGGGAGATGGGCTCAACCAGGGATTGTTCACTGTTGGCCTTGCAGGCCATACTTGCCATGCTGTTCTTTTGGAACAAGCTGCTGTTTCTGGGACCCAGGGTTGGTGGAGACAGGATCCCGCGGAACAAAGGCTGATCTAGCACCCTGGTGGCACCTGACTAACAGAGCTAAAGTGCTGCTGCTCTTTCTGCTGAGTGGGGTGTTCACTGTATATTCATCCCTACTTATTCCTTTTCTTGATTGTAACCTTTCCTGCTCCCTTTTATGCATTTACTTAGTAGATAGGTGACTTATACCAAGAAAGGCTAATTAGTGGCCCGTTCGGCAAGCAGTAAACACACTGACTTTTGGAGTGTATTAGCTTTATTACTTTATTTTTGAAATTGCTGATAATTACAGTAATGCACTTGGGCATTGGTCCAAGGCAGGAAGAATTATTGTTTGACAGCGGATCTGGTGCATGCTGATAGTGCAGTCTATTTACTTTTAAATTTAAATGCTACATAAACCATAAGAAAGATGTCTTTTGACTTGCTTTGAACTTGAGGGTGGAGCAATTTCATATTTTCCTTATTCTCACAGTGTCAATGGACATTAAAAGTTAAAAATTATTAATCAAGATTGATATGTAATATTGCTTGCACTTAGGAAAATACTTAACAGAACTGTTTAAACATTTTTTTAAAATTCTTCCTGTCCTATGAAAATTTTTTAGTCATTAAATTTTATTTATTTATTTGTTTGTTTGTTTTTGTTATTAAAAAATGGTATAGGTGACTCACCCAAGAATTTCTTGCTACTCAACATCATACTCTAGGTCTGTGACTTCCAGTATTTGTTGTTTTTTTTTTATATATTTTTAAGCATTCATTTTGTTGCCAGCAGTGTACATGTGACAATCAGAGGGCAGCCTGAGGTTCTGTTCTGTCCTTTGATCATGTTGACCACGGGGATCAAATTCTGCTTCACAGCAAATGACATTACCACTAACTAAGCAGTCTCACGAGCCCAACAAGGAAGTTTTGGGTAGATAAGATTGCAATTGCTTCACATTATAAAAGAATATATTTTAAAAGAAAGGCCACCTGCTTACCATTGCTATAATTTTATGACTTTAATAACAAAAGGTGAAAAGAAGGAAGGTATCTTAGAATTCAGGACACTTAGTCTCAAAAGAAGACAGTGAATCTATAGCCTTACGTACCATGTGCGTGCATACACTAGTACCGGATGTGTTTACCTCCCACTACCTCCATCTTCTTTTTATGGTGCAGTGCTGAAGTTTGAACCCAGAACTTCATGCAGTCTAGGCAAGCATTCTGCTACTTAGCCACACCACCACTCTATATTTCTCACTTTTCAGGATGTTGTTAAACACCTGTTATGAACTTTAGCTCCCTAGTAGGTGTCTGGGGAACTTCTGCTTTAAAGCATCAGTAAAAATGATCCTAGGAGAGGTGGCTGCTCTTGTAGAAGACAGTTCTCAGCACTCATGTGGCAGCCGAAACCAGTCTTTAACTCCAGTTCCACGTCAGTTCCCCAAACGCCCTTTTCTGACCTCTGCAGGGAATGTATGTGCATGGTACACAGACATACATGGCAACAGAAAAACTCAACGCTTGAAAATAAATATTAAAAAATGATCCTATAACGTTGTGGTGGTGGCGCATACCTTAATCCCAGCACTTGGGAGGCAGAAACAGGCAGACCTGAGTTTGAGGCCAGCCTGGTCTACAGAGCAAGTTCCAGGACAGCCAAGGCTACACAGAGAAATCCCATTTCAAATCTCCTCCCACCCTCAAAATAATCCTGTGTATGAGATCGTGTTTCCAGTTATGTAGATTAGTTTTCTTATCCTTCCCCAGCAATGTTAAAGGGAAAGTGGGCTGGTGTGGAATCAGTCTCGTGTCTCAGACAGACTGTCTATTCATATTTGAAGTCCTGACACTGTGTTGTTACATATGTTTTAGCTAAAAGGAAATGCTGGATAGTTTCTCAGCCTTGGTAATATCTCCAAGGTAAATATTCATTTTAGTAAAATCATCTGTAAGTAGAATATTTTAAGAAATTTTGTAAGAACTTAAAAGATGCTTACAATTACTTGATTGACAGTGATTTGATTCTTATAAAAACAAAACATTCTAGAGCATCAGATCAGCCAGAGGCTACTTACAATGTAAGAGGATTGCCAGGCTTGTGTTTGGGTATTCTGTGGAAAATGTTCCATCATTTCTATTATGTGACTCACTAAGAATAATGTAGGTTGAATGTATTTCATTATGAAAATTTAATCCATAGCATTTCCTGGGTGTTTGCTACTTGAAATCATTTCTCCCTTTAAGACGTAAGTAAATCCATTCCTGTACATTTTCCCCAACCTTGCATATGCAGCTCTTAGTAACAGCCTAAGTAATGCTGGTGCCAAAGAGTTACTAGATGAAACCCAAGTTTACACGATTCAGGTCATATTATATTCATACACAAGCCCCTGAGCATCCTGATTTCTGCAGTTAGCTGGCATGCTTTGCAGAGTTTGGCAAATGGCTGCCGTGTCATCAGAGACAAATGTGATTCAGTGAATTTCCAAGTGCTATTCCTTGAGAAAGTACACATTGATTTGTTACAGACTGAACAAAAGCCTCACCCTTTGAATTGGAGGTTCCTCATTTATTATATGAACTAAAATTCGTTTATGTTTCACCAAATACTAAATCAAGAAGGATTAACTTGCCGGGCGGTGGTGGCGCATGCCTTTAATCCCAGCACTTGGGAGGCAGAGGCAGGCGGATCTCTGTGAGTTCGAGACCAGCCTGGTCTAC